>NW_025725990.1:0-214332 GCF_021461395.2 Schistocerca americana | reverse complement strand
GAGGCCAGGCAATCGCAGCGCCGCGTGCTCCCCTGCACGCAACGCGCTTTGCCGGCTCGGCCCACAACAATCGGCCCTTTTCAGGGCCACCACACAAACCTACGTCCAAAGCAAAATTTCAGTCGTCCTCGCCGCACCTTGTTTTGTTTTTTAACTTTGCACTGTCACAGCACAGCCGCCGCCGGCGCACGTCCGCCATCTTGTCGTCCACACAGCCCGTGTGGCCCAACACACACACACACATTTTGCACGGTCGCAGTCGCCTTCCAAACCGACAACGGCAGCAATAATGACCATTGTTAAAGGGAGGCGTGTCGACACACCGCCCTCCACTCCCGCGCGCAACGGCCGTCGACACGAACGAAACAGCTGATCCGGCCGCCTATGCCCACACGCCTTGCCTCGGAAACCCCAACGCCGCCGCAAACAAACACACAGAGCCAAACCACGCAAGCAAATAATCACCGCCTCTCGCACAACAACACACAGCCCGCCATCTCCGTCGCGATCGATACAAAGACACACAAACGAAGCAGCTCCACACACAGCCAGCCACATGACACGTTTCCTTTCCTTCTCCCCTCCCAGTCACAATCACGTCGCTCAAACGGAAAGAAAGAAACAAAGACAGAGAGAAACAAACAAACAAACAACACAGCGCACACACGCAGCAACAACACAGACTCTTTCGCACTTTTCAACTTCCGAACAGTGTGGTGGCCCTGAAAAGGGCCGTTTTCTAGTCTCTCCCACCCACAAGCACGGCCGCGGGAAGGCCAGCGCCCGCTGCGACGCAGCCTAACCGCCGAAACCGTACAGGGTGCGCCCCTGCCTCTTCAGGGCGTACACCACGTCCATGGCCGTCACAGTCTTGCGCTTGGCGTGCTCAGTGTACGTCACCGCGTCGCGGATCACGTTCTCCAGGAACACCTTCAGCACCCCGCGGGTCTCCTCGTAGATCAGACCAGAGATGCGCTTCACGCCGCCCCTGCGAGCCAGGCGGCGGATGGCGGGCTTCGTGATGCCCTGGATGTTGTCGCGCAACACCTTGCGGTGCCGCTTGGCGCCACCCTTGCCGAGCCCCTTTCCTCCCTTGCCGCGGCCTGTCATCCTTCCTTCCTCGGGCAAAGCAAAACGTGCACAAACAGCAGCTGCAGCGGCTGGCGAGTCGGCTACGGTCTGCGCCCAGCGCGCCCGCCGCCCCCCTATATAGACTCTGGCCCGCCCTCCCCCCACCACGCGCAACCGAGGGCATATAAGCGCAGCACGGAGGCGCGCGGGCCCGTTGTCAAGGCAGCACCGGACGCCGCGCCGCACCTAACCTCCACGCACGCCGCTCCGCTACCGCTACCGCTACCGCTATGGCCCGCACAAAGCAAACGGCCCGCAAGTCCACCGGCGGAAAGGCGCCGCGCAAACAGCTCGCCACCAAGGCGGCGAGGAAGAGCGCGCCCGCCACCGGAGGCGTCAAGAAGCCCCACCGCTACAGGCCGGGCACCGTCGCCCTGCGAGAAATCAGGCGCTACCAGAAGAGCACAGAGCTGCTCATCCGCAAGCTGCCATTCCAGCGCCTAGTGCGCGAGATCGCCCAGGACTTCAAGACCGACCTGCGCTTCCAGAGCTCCGCAGTCATGGCCCTGCAGGAGGCCAGCGAGGCCTACCTCGTCGGCCTCTTCGAAGACACCAACCTGTGCGCAATCCACGCCAAGCGCGTCACCATCATGCCCAAGGACATCCAGCTCGCGCGCCGCATCCGCGGCGAGCGCGCCTAAACCGCGCCGCGGCACCGCACCGCACAAACAAAAACGGCCCTTTTCAGGGCCACTAACATCTCTCCGTCGCGAGCAAACTTTGTCGGTCGCCTGCCTCTCGCCCCGCAACCCAAAAACAAACACCGCCACTTCCCGTCCGTCCGCCACACCCGCTCACTCTGCCTGCCTGCTAGCAGCGCGCAACAATCACACATCATCCCTCCCCGGCGCTCCAAGCGCACAATACCCAACGGCCGACGTCACACCGCACGGGTGGCTGGCCGGCCGCCGCTTTCGTTTCGAAAACAAAAAAAACCCGCACTCCACTCCGACGGCCAACGGCCAGGCAGGCGCGCTCGCTCGCTCTACACGCCACCGACTCCTTCCACATCTCTCAACGTGCCCCCCGTTGCAAAACATAACACACACAAAGGAACAAAACAAAGACCAGACACGACTCGACAAGACAGACATCCGAGAAGAACGAACGCAGGCAAGCCAACCAACGTATTCAAACAAAACAACGTGACAGAAAACCAACCGTCGGCCGCCGCCACAAACACGGCGACAATCAACCACGACAACAACAACACCGCTTACCGCTACCGCCGCCCACACCCGCCACCGACCCCCGCAATCCAACCACCACGGCACGCAAACAGCATCCCCACGGGCATACAGACAGACACCCACACCAAACGCAACACGACAATCAAAACCTTCCCCGACGTGCTTTGATGGCCCTGAGAAGGGCCGTTTTGGGCCGCGCGTCTCTTGCGCGCCACTAGACGACGACGGGGGGTGGGGACGACGGAGTCAAGCGCCAAACCCTTCCTTTCCCATCTCTTTCTCCTCTACTCTACTTCTTCTTCTTGGGCGAAGCCTTCGCCTTAGACGGCGTCGTCGCCTTCTTCGGGCGCGGCGCCTTCGGCTTCTTCGTCGGAACCTTGGCGGCCTTCTTCGCCTTCGACGGCGACTTGGCCTTGGCCGGCTTGGCCGCAGCCGCCTTCTTCGCACCCGCGGGAGCGGCCGACGCCGCAGACGCCTTCTTGGCGGCGCCCGCCTTCCGACCGGTCGCCGCCTTCACGCCACCAGCCTTCTTTGCGCCGGCCGCACGGGCGCCCTTCTTCTCCTTGCTGGCCGGAGCGGCGCGCTTCTTCTTGGCACCGCCAGCACGAGCCTTGCCGCCCTCGGCCGCCCCCCCGCCGCCGGCGCCGGCAAGCTTGAACGAGCCGGACGCGCCCTTCCCCTTCGTCTGCACCAGCTCGCCCGCCACGACGGCCGACTTGAGGTACTTCTTGATAAACGGCGCCAGCTTCTCCGCGTCCAGCTTGTAGTGCGCGGCTATGTACTTCTTGATCGCCTGCAGCGACGACCCGCCGCGCTCCTTCAGACTCTTGATGGCGGCCGTCACCATCTCAGAGGTGCGCGGGTGCGCAGGCTTGGCGCGCGGCTTCTTCGCAGACGACGCAGACTTGGCCTTCTTCGTAGTGCCGGTGGCGGCGGGTGCCGCAGCAGTCTCGTTCGTAGCCGCCTGATCTGCCATTTCGACGACGCGCGTAACACACAGCGAGAGCGAGCGGGACGGCAGGCACGCAAGCACAGCACAGCAGCAGAGCAGAGAATCACAAGGCCCAGCCAGTGTCGCGGGCGGGCGCGGACGGCCGAGAGAGCGGCCGCCACTCTGCGCGCCGCCGCGCCGCGCCTCCCGCGCTTGCTACCGCCCAACGTCCGACAGCCTGTGCGGAGCAGCCCCAAACCTGCGCCACAACCGCCCGCGCCTTTCAAACCACCGAGGATGGGGCTACACACAGCCACACCACAGTCGCCAACCAGTCGCCACGGCAGCGCCGCAAACCACGGCCAAACTGCAGCTACCGCGCGCTACAGCCTGGGTCGGCCCGCCGAGAATCGCCGCCCCCGCCCAAATGCCGCCCCCACAGCCCCAGCCGACGACCCGCCACAATGGCCAAACCTTCGGCAAAACTCCCACACCGTCGCCGCGGCAGCCCGGCCAGCGCGGCCGGCGCCACAGCCACACAAGCCGAGGCGTGCGGCGATGACGGCCGTGCAAACGCGCCTCCGCCGCCCCATCGCCTTCCGTCGCCCTCCCGCCGTTTCCCGATCGGCCCGCAGCCGTCGGGCCACATCGCGCGCCGTCCTCCTCCTCTCGCCCGCCAACATTCACAGCCGTTTCTCAACAATTGCCCGCCGCAAACGGACGCCGCCTGCGCAACAGGCGCCGCCGCCCCTCGCCGCTTCCGACCCAACCCCTCGACCGAGGCAAACCGCAATCCGAATCTACAGACCAACCCAATCTGCCGTCAAGCACACACGCCAGCCGACCTTACACGTTACGCGTTACACATTACGTTTACACGTCTAGGTTAGGTTAGGTTAGGTGGGCGTGGGTTAGGTTAAGGGGACTTGGGTTAGGTTAAGCGTCAAACTTAGGTTAAGCATTCAAACACGTCAGGCGTCAGAGGCTAGGTTAGGTTAGGTTACACGTTAGGTTAAGGGGTCAGTGCTAGGTTAAGAAGCGTCAAACGTAGGTTAAAAAAGCGTTCAAACGTGAGGCGTGAGCCGGACAGCTTACCGTACGTAGACGTTAGGGGCTCACAGGCTGAGCTCACCTCGCCACACCACAGGTTAGGTTCGGTTCGGTTCGCTCGGCTCAGCGTAAAGCGCCGAGGTCAGGGTTACGTTCGTTCACCTTCGGGCGCCACACTTTCGGTTGAAAGGTCGCGACGGGACGACGTCGGCAGGCACGCCGCAAACGAACAAAAAACGTACAGACGACGTCGAAAACCGCCGACAGACGGGGGAGCAGCACGACCACGACCAGATACCGAGCGCGAACGAGACACACGCGAACCACCCCCACCGGCCAAACGGCACCACACAACAACCCAGAGCACCACGTGTCGACACCAGAAGCAACCCGCCGCTCACGCGACATGGCTGGCACCGAAGGGCAACCGCCCGCAACTGCGCTTTCCGCGCCGGCCCGGATGCACGTCGTGCTACAACAACACCACTACCGTACACAGCCGCTGTTCACAACACCACTATCAATGGCGCGCCCGCGGCTCGCCGCCGTCGCAGTCGCAGCCGCAGCCCAACGCCAGCACTTTTGCACCACCATTCACACGCACCGCAACACAGCTCGCCGACACAGCCGAACAAAACAAACACCACACAACAACAGCAACAACGCCGCCGCCTCTACTTGTGCCGGCGACCCACCCCGCCGATGGCGCACCTTTCGCCAGCCGGCAATCGACACACACGCACCCACCCCCCGGGGCCCAGTGCAAAAAAAAAACCACACAAAAACAAAACAAAAACAAAACAACACAAACGACACGGGAAGCGCACACCGCCACTTCGCGCGCACGCCACCAACCAGTCGTCGTCTCAAAATAACAAACACAAACAAAATAAACTAACAACTAGGGCAACACAAACAAAAACGCCTCGCACGAACCGCCCACAAAAGGACAAGCACACGCACAGCCTCTGCTGACGACCACGACGCAGCGGCACGCTGCTCCTGTCCCGCGCCCCGCGCCCCACTCGATTCACAACTCACGCGACACCGTCAACGACGGGCTCGCTTCCCGCAACCTACCACCTTTCCGCCACGACGCACAGCCCCAGCCCCAGCCCCACCCGACGACTGCACTTTCACCACCGCCTCCCCCTTCCCCCCCAAAACACACACACACACACACACACACACACACACACACACAGCCAGCCAAAAACGCACTCGCGACCCACACATGCACGTGCATCGGCACACGCCAACCAGTCAACGTCGACAACCACACGCAAGGCTCGAAACGAAAACGAAACCGGCGTCCTTCCACGTTGCCATCAAGCTACGCGACACAAGACACAAGGAACCAACACAACAGCCGGCCCCACTAATTCCCACTCTCACGCCGCAAAAAGCACACCGAAACCGCCAAACACGCACGCACATTCCCCTTCGCACTGACACCACCGACCGGCTCGCTACCACACACCTCTCGGCAGCCGTTTCACGCCAATTCGCCACACCGCCCACACAGTCGACAAGCGCCCGCCCTGTACGGCACACGCAACGACGCAGCGCAGCAAAGGGCGCCCGCAACACATACCTCTCCGCCGCCCGACGCGCCAACCGCCACACCACACCGCCGGCCACTCGCAAATTGTGCACTGCCACCAGCCACACGTCCAACACGCCGCGCCGCCTCCGGCCACCCGCCAGGGGGCGCTCACGTCCGCGACAACAGCGCGGCCCGCCGGGCCGGGCCGAACCGAACCGAGCCGCCGCTGCTCTGCACTCGGCACGGCCACACCCTGCTGCAGACCGGGCTCGTCCCTCTGTACGCGTCTGCCTGCGCATCAACACAACACGACCTTTTTTGTTTTTTCTTCTCTCTACCGCCATCCCTTCTTCTCGCGTTTTACTCGTTGTTGCAGCAGCGGCGCACACCTACACATCCACAGCCCCAGCCGAGCCGGCCTCACCTCAGGGCCCGCCGCCAGCGTCTCCTCCTCGGGCACAGGTGCGGTGCTGTGGCCGCCCATCCAACCGCATTGCTGGCCGTCCAGCCACCAGGCGTTCCCACTGCCGCGAGCCACGCCGCGCACCGACCCTGCTGCAGAACACGAAGCATAGCCAGAGACCGACCGATACACAAAGCAAGCCGTCGCCTCGCCTCTTGTCCTTCCTGCCTTCCTTCCGCCCCCGCCCTTCTCACACCACCGCCTCTCCACTTTCGCCCCCCCCCTCCTTTTTTTTTTTTTTTTTTGTTTTCTTCTTTCTTTCTTTCTTTCTTTCTTTCTTTCTTTCTTTCTTTCTTTCTTTCTTTGGCCCTCTCTCCTTCCCGCCATGGCGGTTACGGCACCGCCTGCAGCGGCAGATTTTTTGCGCCCACACGCCTACTCCTACCACCATTAAACCTTGCCCTGCCCTGCCCTGCCCTGCCCATCAACGTCGCAGTCGAACCGACGCTTGCCAACACACTGCCCACGTTCCTTTCTCTTTTCGGCCTACGCCCATTACGCGCCGCCGCCACAGCACCTTCCCTTCCCACAACACACCGACGTCATCACACGCACCCAAAACAGGGGCCACGACCGTGTTCCTCGCCCACTCCCATCCCGCACGGTACGCACATTCCCAACTACTACCGCGCACCCTCCCTTTCCAATCTGTGTGTCTCTGTGTCTGTGTCCTGTCCGCGCGTGACGCCTCTCAACATCCGCCGTCCCCCGTCCCGTTTTCGCCCCCATGCCGTCGTCGCGCCGCCTCCGCCCCTGTCCGCCCCGCACCACACCATACACCGCTGCTTGTCCCGGCCGTTGCCACCAAAGGCGCCGACCGCAAACGCGCCACGCCGCAGCCCCCGTGCGTCTCGCGCTCGCTTGCATCTCCGTGCCGACGCTGCCTCTCTTCCCGCTCGCACTCGACCTCGACAACACAGTCTTTGGCTCCGCCACTGCGTGTTCCGGTGGTACGCACGCTGCAACACGTATGTATTCATTACCAGAGCGATGGCGAGGCATGACAGCATCTCTGTCTGACCAGAGAGTTCTTTATCGCTGCTAGTCGGCGCTTGGACCGCGCCAGACGACAGTAGTGGCACGCACCGGGTCGCCAGGAACAGTTGTTATATATATATATTGTAGCGCGAGTCGGGAGAGGTAGTAGTCGGTCGACAGTAGTAGCGGGTGGACGGTTGTACTGAGCGGGCGTCGGCGGCGTGCTCTGCTCGTCTCGCGACTCTGGTCACGGTTCGGGACGATGTATAGTCTATTGTGTTATAATCAAACGGTGGTGTGACGCTGCATTGCGCAAATCTGATAACGTATGTTCATTGTACTTATTTTGTTCAACAACAAAAGCCCCACTATTACTTTTTTTCTAAAGTAACTTTTGTCTCTTAACGAAAAACATTCACTTTTTAAAGACTACTTCCTATGGCATTTCCCTCCAAGGGGTGCAATTAATTACCAGCCAGCACTCATTCATTGCACACAGCTGTGTAAGGGGTATCTACAATTGAGGAGCGGATATAAATGCAATTTTTTGTTTTTTTTTTTTTTTTTTGTGTGTGTGTTGTAACCTCCCAGCAAAATTTAAAATAATGGACAATGTTATTTACGGATGCTAATGGACATTGCGCTAATTGTAACCTCGCCCACAATGAGAGGTATTGAAAATGGCAACACAAATGTGAAATTCGCAATCTGACTCAAATATAAAGTCTTCACACAACATTTAAAAAAGTCCGTTCAGTGACAAGAAACTTCAATTAAACCGAAATATCGGTCTTTGGCCCTGTGCAAAACAATCAGAATTAAAGTCTTACCTCCGAATAAATGGATGTCACATTTCTGCTCTGGTTGTTGCGCAGCGCTTGGAGGAACTGCATTGCAAATAATAATATTCTCTTTTTTTGTGATTTTAGTGACATTTTTCTTCAAAGAAGTGGAATGAAATGTGAAGTGCAACGAACTCTTTAGTTCAATAAACAATTAAATGTTTGAAAAATGCTTTTGAAATAAAAATTATTATTGGGGAACTTGTTGGAGAATAATTACAATAAATACAATTTTTCATTATCTAATGATTATATTAATTAACAGTATACCTTATTCACCATCTTGACCAGTGTTGCCGACCGCCTACATCACACAACCGCACTCGGCTGCTACTACTGACCGACCGCTCTGCATGACGACTATTGGCGTACTGCACGCGACGACTACTGACAGAGTACAGCCCTCAACTACACAGAGCTACGGACTCGCAACGACTACTGACTGACTGACTGACTGACTGACTGAGAACCGCTCGCAACACTCGCGCAGTCCAGCGCAAACTCTCTGGTCACAGATGCTACAATGTCTCGCCATCGCTACTATGTTACATACGTGTTTCAGTGTCTTTTTCATTGGGGTAACGATCTTTGGCTCTTTTTATTCTGAATACAGGGCCAAAGGTCAACGCTGCTGCCCTTATACAATTTATCAGGTTTCATTATGTCTGTTGCAATGTTACATACGGTTCACTCTTTCATTAATATTATCGTTGGGTTTGTTTTGTAGGGACGTTAACATTCTGGCACATTTTTATTATCATCGGACTCTCTGCTATTTGTGCAGGGAGGTTATACCTGGGTCCATTTCCATTTCCATTTACATTTTAATATTGATAGACTTTTTGTTTTCTTGTTGTTTTTCCTTCTTTTTTTTTGTTGTTTTTTTTTTGTTTTGTTTTTCCCGCTCTCACCACCACCGCCGCATCACGCCTTCCGTTTTCTTGGTTTCTTTTCTGTTCTTCAACTGCTTCAACATCACCGCGCCCCATTTCCACACCACAGCCATCAGCCTCCAAGACGGGCGGGCGCAGTGTGCCATTTCCGGCGCACAAGCACACCCGTACGGTACTCTCCTCGCCCCCACGCCACCAACAACACAGCGACCACGCGGCTTTCAGGCACGGCACGGCACCGGCGAAATGCGCCGCCCCCGCCCCTCCGCGCATCCGTCCGTCTCGCCACGTTCACTGACAGCCGCGTCTGCGGCTACACCACGACAACCACAACACAACACCGCTCCCCTCCCTGGCAACTCACATTGTTTTTCTCCTCCTCTTTTGCACAAACCACAACGCCGAGCACAGGCGCAAGCCACCCACACCGCGCCCCTCCCCGTCCCGTCTTTGGCCGCCGCTCCTCGTTTCCTCGTTTGCCCCCTCCCATCTCCCGAAATGCCATGCCAGCAGCGTTACGCATGCCCCTCCCCTGTCCACACAACACTACCGCCTAACGAACAGCCTTCCGGGCCACATGCAGGGCACGCCCACCTCCAAACACTGCCAATTCACGGACGCACGCACACACACACACACACACACACACACACGCACGCACACACACTCACTTTCTCGACACCTTTCTGTACGGAGGGTGCGTCATCTCGACCGTGACAGAGTGACGGCAACTATCGACGATCCATTTCCCCCCACTGGTAAAACATGTCCACTAACACCTACATACATCATTCAAGTACACAGACAATAGCATACACACAATGGGAGGGCACACGAACATGGACGGCACGGCACTGTCATACACTCTTCCTCAGAACCATATCAACAAACGTTACGTACATCCGGGAAAGCGAAAGCGAAAGCAAAAGCAAAGGGCAAAGCCCAATGCAGCCGTCAAAGGTAACGTTCACCACGGCAGACACTTGCAGCCGCGCCGCCGTTAAACGCATTTCAGTGCGGCTCCAATACGCCTCCGACACGGGAACGTTCCGTTGCTCTACGAATGCGTTTCTCCCCTTTTTCCCTTCCTCTCTCTTTTGCCCCCCCTCCTTGCACTCTTGCCTCATTCCTCACGTTCTGCCCAGACATTCGACCGATCAAAGTCAACCTTTCGTTACCGTTCTCAGCGCGACGGTGTACAACAGTATGACGGGTGTGCCCACGACTTCGGTTCAGTTGCGTGACGCCGGTCTATCGCGCCGATCGACAGTTACTCAGGGGGCGACGGATCGGACCACGTCACCGACACACAAAACACTTTCAAACAAACAAATACATACCGGATGGACACAGACAAACACGTGTACAGACATTCGCCAAACAAACGACCGCCGCCGCCGCCGCCGTCGTCGCGCTTACTGTACTGCACTGGACACGCGTGCATCTTGAATGACGACATCGGTGTGCGTGCGTCGTACGCAATCAGTCAGACACGGCTATCAAACATCAGAGTCGAATGGTACATCATCGTGCGTGTCGCCGTACACGTACAGTACAATACAACAACAATGCGTCTTAATGGCACGTTCATTTCAACGTCACTCACACACCTCCACGCTGCAGTTACGTCGCACCATTGTCGAACTCGGCGTACAGCAAAGGGAATAGTGGGCGGCAAAAAAAAAAAAAAAACCAAACAAAAACATTTCACATTTCACCCTCGCCATGTATGATGTGCAAAAAAAAAAAACAAACCCGCAAACGGCCGTCGTTACGGTGACACAAAAGTCGCCGATCGCACTGTCCCCCCTCGCAGACGGGTAACACACACACACACACACACACACACCAACAACACCAATGGGTCAAAAACCACGCCAACGAGGCGTGCCACCATTCCACGCCACGGCGACCAACCTCGTGGCCGTACCCCGCGCAACACGCTTTGACGCGCCCCCCCCACCCACAAAAAAAAAAGGAAACACATACATCACAGCCGTCCACACAAACAACAACAACAACAATTCCGCCCTTCCCGCAAAAGGCACGTTGGTGGCCCTGAAAAGGGCCGTTTTGCCGCTCTCGCAACGGAGGAGCCTTCTCCATCCTTCCTTCCTTCCTTCCATTCCAGAGCCACCTCCTTACTTGGAGCTCGTGTACTTGGTCACCGCCTTCGTGCCCTCGCTCACGGCGTGCTTGGCCAGCTCGCCAGGCAGCAACAGCCGCACAGCGGTCTGGATCTCGCGGGACGTGATGGTCGAGCGCTTGTTGTAGTGCGCCAGGCGAGAAGCCTCGGCCGCAATGCGCTCGAAAATGTCGTTCACGAAGCTGTTCATGATGCTCATCGCCTTCGACGAGATGCCCGTGTCAGGGTGCACCTGCTTCAGCACCTTGTAGATGTAGATGGCATAGCTCTCCTTCCTCTTGCGCTTCTTCTTCTTGTCGCCCTTCGAAATGTTCTTCTGCGCCTTGCCAGCCTTCTTGGCGGCCTTCCCGCTAGTCTTGGGCGGCATCTCGAACCAACGTACGGCAGCAGCAACACCAGTAGCAAGCGCTCCGCTCTAGTCAGCGTCTCCCCACACAGTGGCACCCGCCGCCAGCCGCCGCCGCACCTTTACCAGCTCGCCCTGTTGCGGCCGCCGACCAATGGGGCGCGCGCGCAACCGGCCGCCGCACCCGAGCCCATAAAGCACCCCCACCCCGGCTGCGCCGGCACGCACTCCGCTGCTCGACTCGCTGCCGCTCGCACCGGTCGTTTTCGTTGCCGTTTCGTGTGCACCGTCGCTAGCCCATCGCCATGTCCGGACGCGGAAAGGGAGGCAAAGTCAAGGGCAAGTCAAAGTCCCGCTCAAGCAGGGCTGGGCTCCAGTTCCCGGTCGGCAGAATCCACCGCCTCCTGCGCAAGGGAAACTACGCAGAGCGCGTCGGCGCCGGGGCGCCCGTCTACCTCGCCGCCGTCATGGAGTACCTCGCGGCTGAGGTGCTCGAGCTGGCCGGAAACGCGGCCCGCGACAACAAGAAGACGCGCATCATCCCGCGCCACCTGCAGCTTGCCATCCGCAACGACGAGGAGCTCAACAAGCTCCTGTCGGGCGTCACCATCGCACAGGGTGGTGTCCTGCCCAACATCCAGGCCGTCCTGCTGCCAAAGAAGACCGAGAAGAAGGCCTAAAGGAGGCCAGGCAATCGCAGCGCCGCGTGCTCCCCTGCACGCAACGCGCTTTGCCGGCTCGGCCCACAACAATCGGCCCTTTTCAGGGCCACCACACAAACCTACGTCCAAAGCAAAATTTCAGTCGTCCTCGCCGCACCTTGTTTTGTTTTTTAACTTTGCACTGTCACAGCACAGCCGCCGCCGGCGCACGTCCGCCATCTTGTCGTCCACACAGCCCGTGTGGCCCAACACACACACACACATTTTGCACGGTCGCAGTCGCCTTCCAAACCGACAACGGCAGCAATAATGACCATTGTTAAAGGGAGGCGTGTCGACACACCGCCCTCCACTCCCGCGCGCAACGGCCGTCGACACGAACGAAACAGCTGATCCGGCCGCCTATGCCCACACGCCTTGCCTCGGAAACCCCAACGCCGCCGCAAACAAACACACAGAGCCAAACCACGCAAGCAAATAATCACCGCCTCTCGCACAACAACACACAGCCCGCCATCTCCGTCGCGATCGATACAAAGACACACAAACGAAGCAGCTCCACACACAGCCAGCCACATGACACGTTTCCTTTCCTTCTCCCCTCCCAGTCACATCACGTCGCTCAAACGGAAAGAAAGAAACAAAGACAGAGAGAAACAAACAAACAAACAACACAGCGCACACACGCAGCAACAACACAGACTCTTTCGCACTTTTCAACTTCCGAACAGTGTGGTGGCCCTGAAAAGGGCCGTTTTCTAGTCTCTCCCACCCACAAGCACGGCCGCGGGAAGGCCAGCGCCCGCTGCGACGCAGCCTAACCGCCGAAACCGTACAGGGTGCGCCCCTGCCTCTTCAGGGCGTACACCACGTCCATGGCCGTCACAGTCTTGCGCTTGGCGTGCTCAGTGTACGTCACCGCGTCGCGGATCACGTTCTCCAGGAACACCTTCAGCACCCCGCGGGTCTCCTCGTAGATCAGACCAGAGATGCGCTTCACGCCGCCCCTGCGAGCCAGGCGGCGGATGGCGGGCTTCGTGATGCCCTGGATGTTGTCGCGCAACACCTTGCGGTGCCGCTTGGCGCCACCCTTGCCGAGCCCCTTTCCTCCCTTGCCGCGGCCTGTCATCCTTCCTTCCTCGGGCAAAGCAAAACGTGCACAAACAGCAGCTGCAGCGGCTGGCGAGTCGGCTACGGTCTGCGCCCAGCGCGCCCGCCGCCCCCCTATATAGACTCTGGCCCGCCCTCCCCCCACCACGCGCAACCGAGGGCATATAAGCGCAGCACGGAGGCGCGCGGGCCCGTTGTCAAGGCAGCACCGGACGCCGCGCCGCACCTAACCTCCACGCACGCCGCTCCGCTACCGCTACCGCTACCGCTATGGCCCGCACAAAGCAAACGGCCCGCAAGTCCACCGGCGGAAAGGCGCCGCGCAAACAGCTCGCCACCAAGGCGGCGAGGAAGAGCGCGCCCGCCACCGGAGGCGTCAAGAAGCCCCACCGCTACAGGCCGGGCACCGTCGCCCTGCGAGAAATCAGGCGCTACCAGAAGAGCACAGAGCTGCTCATCCGCAAGCTGCCATTCCAGCGCCTAGTGCGCGAGATCGCCCAGGACTTCAAGACCGACCTGCGCTTCCAGAGCTCCGCAGTCATGGCCCTGCAGGAGGCCAGCGAGGCCTACCTCGTCGGCCTCTTCGAAGACACCAACCTGTGCGCAATCCACGCCAAGCGCGTCACCATCATGCCCAAGGACATCCAGCTCGCGCGCCGCATCCGCGGCGAGCGCGCCTAAACCGCGCCGCGGCACCGCACCGCACAAACAAAAACGGCCCTTTTCAGGGCCACTAACATCTCTCCGTCGCGAGCAAACTTTGTCGGTCGCCTGCCTCTCGCCCCGCAACCCAAAAACAAACACCGCCACTTCCCGTCCGTCCGCCACACCCGCTCACTCTGCCTGCCTGCTAGCAGCGCGCAACAATCACACATCATCCCTCCCCGGCGCTCCAAGCGCACAATACCCAACGGCCGACGTCACACCGCACGGGTGGCTGGCCGGCCGCCGCTTTCGTTTCGAAAACAAAAAAAACCCGCACTCCACTCCGACGGCCAACGGCCAGGCAGGCGCGCTCGCTCGCTCTACACGCCACCGACTCCTTCCACATCTCTCAACGTGCCCCCCGTTGCAAAACATAACACACACAAAGGAACAAAACAAAGACCAGACACGACTCGACAAGACAGACATCCGAGAAGAACGAACGCAGGCAAGCCAACCAACGTATTCAAACAAAACAACGTGACAGAAAACCAACCGTCGGCCGCCGCCACAAACACGGCGACAATCAACCACGACAACAACAACACCGCTTACCGCTACCGCCGCCCACACCCGCCACCGACCCCCGCAATCCAACCACCACGGCACGCAAACAGCATCCCCACGGGCATACAGACAGACACCCACACCAAACGCAACACGACAATCAAAACCTTCCCCGACGTGCTTTGATGGCCCTGAGAAGGGCCGTTTTGGGCCGCGCGTCTCTTGCGCGCCACTAGACGACGACGGGGGGTGGGGACGACGGAGTCAAGCGCCAAACCCTTCCTTTCCCATCTCTTTCTCCTCTACTCTACTTCTTCTTCTTGGGCGAAGCCTTCGCCTTAGACGGCGTCGTCGCCTTCTTCGGGCGCGGCGCCTTCGGCTTCTTCGTCGGAACCTTGGCGGCCTTCTTCGCCTTCGACGGCGACTTGGCCTTGGCCGGCTTGGCCGCAGCCGCCTTCTTCGCACCCGCGGGAGCGGCCGACGCCGCAGACGCCTTCTTGGCGGCGCCCGCCTTCCGACCGGTCGCCGCCTTCACGCCACCAGCCTTCTTTGCGCCGGCCGCACGGGCGCCCTTCTTCTCCTTGCTGGCCGGAGCGGCGCGCTTCTTCTTGGCAC
Organism: Schistocerca americana; assembly: GCF_021461395.2. Classification (NCBI taxonomy): domain Eukaryota; kingdom Metazoa; phylum Arthropoda; class Insecta; order Orthoptera; family Acrididae; genus Schistocerca; species Schistocerca americana. The sequence continues at coordinate 199,217 of NW_025725990.1, read as the reverse complement.
CGCCAGCACGAGCCTTGCCGCCCTCGGCCGCCCCCCCGCCGCCGGCGCCGGCAAGCTTGAACGAGCCGGACGCGCCCTTCCCCTTCGTCTGCACCAGCTCGCCCGCCACGACGGCCGACTTGAGGTACTTCTTGATAAACGGCGCCAGCTTCTCCGCGTCCAGCTTGTAGTGCGCGGCTATGTACTTCTTGATCGCCTGCAGCGACGACCCGCCGCGCTCCTTCAGACTCTTGATGGCGGCCGTCACCATCTCAGAGGTGCGCGGGTGCGCAGGCTTGGCGCGCGGCTTCTTCGCAGACGACGCAGACTTGGCCTTCTTCGTAGTGCCGGTGGCGGCGGGTGCCGCAGCAGTCTCGTTCGTAGCCGCCTGATCTGCCATTTCGACGACGCGCGTAACACACAGCGAGAGCGAGCGGGACGGCAGGCACGCAAGCACAGCACAGCAGCAGAGCAGAGAATGCGTGTGCATAAGTGTGTGTGTGACGCATTTCTGCGTTAACACTTGTGAGGAAGTTTTCAGCGTACTTGACGCTCTTTCTTCCATAAATAGGGTGCACCATGTTAGTATAAGTCTTTGTGAGGTTTTAGTCTTGTTCTGCACTGGAACATCACATGAGGAAAGTCTTCACTTCGCGGCACTATTGTTGCAGGCGAAGGAGATCTGGCCAGCGCAGCGTGGCGCGCCAGTGTGGTCGATGGCCGAGATCGCGTACCTTAGGGTTACGCGATACTTCGACCTTCTCGTAGAAGTCTTGGGCAGCGAGTTGGAACCGCTGTCTGAGTAAGGGAACTCCTGCGACGTGGTGTAGTTCCGCGGTGTTGAAGTCCCACGGAAGATGCAGCACCGTTCTGAGGGCCCTGTTTTGGACCATTTGTAGACGGCGGATGTTGGTCTCGGCTGCGTTGCCCCACACCACCGCTGCATAATCAAACAGCGGGCTGATGGTGGCTTTGTACAAGGTGAGACCTAAGTCTGCTGGTAGCGATGATGTGGGGTTGATGACCGGGTACAACATGCGCAGTCTACCCAGAGCCTTCCTCCTCACTTCTTCGATGTGTTGGCGCCACGTTAGACGCTTGTCTAGCGTGACGCCAAGATACTTGGCACTGTTGTTCCACGGTACGGGTCTTCCGCGGACTGTCAGCTGCTCGAGGTCTGCCGGAACATGCCTGAGCGCGATGATGATCGCCTGGCTTTTCTCGGGATTATAAGCCAGACGCCATTTCGTGGCCCATTCTTCTAGCGCCGCGGTTGCCGCTTGCAGACGCCGTTGTAGAGCTCGGGGGCATCTGCTGCGGCCGTAGACGGCGGTGTCGTCCGCGTACAGGGCGTTGTTCACTGCACCTGTACGTGGGAGGTCCGCTGTGTAGACCGAGTAAAGCGTCGGGCCGATGACCGAGCCTTGCGGTACACCCGCGAGTACCCGGCGCTCCGTGGAGATTCCACTGTCTGCCCGAACGTGGAACGTCCTGTCCCGCAGGTAAGTCTGCAGGAGACTCACGTGTGACACGGGTACCCCCAGTACAAGCAACTTGTACAGGAGGCCTTCGTGCCACACCGAGTCAAAGGCGCGTGACACGTCGAGCATAAGAGCACCGAAATACTCGCGTCGGTCAACTGCTCCGAACGCTTCCTCAGTCAGCCGTAGGACTTGGTGTGTGGCAGAGTGTCCTCGCCGGAACCCAAATTGCTCATCAGGCAGAATTTGTTCGTCGGTGATATGACGCAGGAGGCGCGTCATGTATAGCCGCTCAAAAAGTTTGGATAGCGCCGGCAGCAAGCTAATCGGACGGTAGTTTTTTGCCATCCGCGCGTCCTTCCCTGGTTTTGGTAGGGCCACTATTTCTGCGTGCTTCCAGATTTGCGGAAACTCTTCTGTACGAAGCACTTCATTGAAGAGTTCTGTAAGTTTGGCCACTGCTTCTTCTGGGAGTTGCCTGAGGAGCGAATTTGTCACCATGTCTGGACCCGCGGCTTTGCGACCTTGAAGGTGACGCAGCAACAGTTTCACCTCGTCAACGGCTATCGGCGTGATGTGGTCGTCTGGGTCCCTCGCCGCAAGGTAGCGGGGAAGACGATCCCTGACGAGTCGAATGTGCGCTGCGTCGACTGGGTCCTCCATCGGTGTGAAATTAGCGGCGAACGCATCGGCCAGGCAGTTGGCCTTTGCATTCGGCTCGCTGACAAAATCTGCTCCGACCTGGAGTGGAGGAACTTTCATCGTGCGACGGATGAAGCTCTTAACCGTTCTCCACGCCGAACCATCTTCCGTGTTGAGCTGGGAGATCTTGGTCGCCCACTCCTGGTGCCTGTGTTTTTCTGCTGCGACCTTGATTTCCCGGCGCAACCGGTTGAGTGTCGGTTTGATGGCCGGATTTCGGGTGCGTTGCCATTCTCTGGCAACCCGGTTTTTCTCGGAGATTAAGTTCTCCAGGTCTCGTGGCAGACGCTGTGGTTTGCAGCTTCGGTGGTCGGCTGCTGGTCTGGGCGGCGAGGCGTTGGTTGCTGCTTCCACCATGCAGTTTGTGTAGTGTTGTAGAGACGCGTTTACGCCGTTCGCGGCCGGTTCCGGGAGTTGTTCCAATGCTGCCACCATGGCTTCGCGGTATTGGTCCCAGTTGATTCCGCGTAAGTCGAGCCCTCTTCTTGGAATTGGCGCAAGTTCCGCCTCAACTTCGAACATGACTGGGACATGATCGGAGTTGATCGGCGGCCTTGTGCTCGCTGTCAGGTTCTGTCTGACGCCTTTGTTTATCAGTATGTCGATCACGTCAGGCAACCCTCTAGGAGGAAAGATGGTCGGTTCGTGAGGGGCGACAACTACGGCGTTATGGCGCTCTACGATGCGTTGCAGCTGCCGCCCACTCGTGTTCGTGAGTCTGGAATTCCAGACTAGATTTTTGGAATTGTAGTCGCCTCCCAGTAGAAGTTGTCCTGGAAGTGACAACAATTTGTCCATGTCTTCTCGTTGCAGGCGCCGACTCGGTGACTTGTACACGACACCGACCGTGATTTTTCCATGCGCCGTGTTTACTGCGACCGCGGTCGCCTCGGCTGTCTGCAGCGGCGGCAGGTGAATCTTATAGTGGCTTAGCGTCCGACGAACGTATATTGCCGTTCCCCCTCCGTGGGTTGGCCTGTCGTCGCGGTGACACACATAATTCGGTATCCCGACGCGGACTCCGGGTTTCAGGAACGTCTCCGTCACGAGACATAAATCCACATTTTCCGTGCGAATTAACTCGCGAAATTCTGCGGCCTGTTCTCGTAGGCCGCGGGCATTCCAGAGGCATATCTTAATTTCTCGTGGCGCTGCCATGCTGGGTCGTGGGGTTGTTGATATTTGTTGCCTGCTGCATAGCGGCCGCAATCTTGGCAGGAAGTTCGCTGATGACGTTCACGACGAGGGAAATGAATTTTTCCATCATCGCGAACATTCGCTGCTCCATTGCCATCATCATGCGCTCATAGCTGGCGCTCATGCTGCCGACGGCGTCGTGGCGGTCGGCTTGTGGTGTGTTGTCGAGTGCTGCCTGGCGAGCGGCGGTCTCGCCGCCATTGCCGTTGCCGACAAGATGGCGCGTGGCTTCCTGGCCAGCGGCGGGCTCGCCGCCATTGCTGCTGCCGACAAGATGGCGCGTGGCTGCCTGGGGTCCGCCATGCTGTCGGCGCCCGCGCAGGCCGGGGAAGATGGCCGCATCGTTCAGTGGCGGTGCCTCTGGGCCGCCATTTTGTGCCGCTGGCGCGGTGTTCTCCCAGCGGCGCGCGCTCTGATTGGCGCGCGGGCGCTCGGTGGTGGGAGAGGTGGACGGTGTTACCTGCGTCTTGCGCCGCTCGGGGATTGCTCCGTCCGCGACGATGGCCGCGCTGGGCGGGACTTGCCTGCCATTTTGTGCGCTGGCCGTCTTCGGTTGGGCTGAAGTCTGCTCGGCCTGGGGACGGTGTGAAGTGTCACCTGGGCGGGGTTTGGAGGTCCTTACCCCGCGGCGGCGACCTCGACGACGGCGACCACCTTTTGTTCGTCCTTCCCCCTCGGCTCCACGGTGTCTGGAGTTTCCCGCCAAAACTGTGCCTTTCTTCGGCGTCTCCGCTTTCCGGAGGCGCGCTGCGAAGGCTTTGTGCCGTGGACATCCTCGATAAGATGCCACGTGCTCGCCGTTACAGAGTTTACACTTCGGCTTGAAGTCTTTATACGGCTCCCCCTTCACGTCGCACTCGATCGCAGCATGAGGAGCGGCACAACGCACACAGAACGGTTGCATTCCGCAGTGCTTGTCTACATGTCCTAATTCGAGACAGCGGTAGCACTGGGCGTAGCCACCTGTTTGGCGTAAGTTTTCTGGTGTTACTTCACACGGGCCTATAAATTTCAATTTGAACAGCTCTCTGTTTTTGTCCGTGCTGTCCGCACACACGAGTCTTAGAGGGCCGCGCCTGTTGGTTCTAGGGTCCCTCATTTTTGTTACAGATTGAACTATAAAGCCTAGGTCTTCTAAGTCCTCCTTTACATGTTCGTTGGAGTACTTTAACGGTACTCCTTTAAACACGACCTTCAGAGGTCGTTTGCGTGAAGTGGAATACGTATAGTACTCCATGCCTTGTGCTCTTGCGGCGTGTAAGAGTTTATTGTACAGGTCACAGTTATTCACGCGCACTTTGTACACCGTGTCACCCGCTGTACGCACTCGATAATTGTTTTTCCCCAGCAAACCATTTAGCATGATCTGTAGGCTGCGGAAGTCTTTTTCATACGCGATCACAAGTGGCGGGGGAAGACGGCCGCGTGGAGCTGTGTTGTCATGCTCCTCTTCCTCCTCACTATCAGAGAGCGCGTCAAACATATTGCTGGTGTTTGCTGCCAGCGTTTCCGACGACGGAACGGCTCTGGCTGTCTTCTTCGGCTGCACAAAACCGTCCTCGTCGGTACTATTACGTGCGCGGCCGTTACGCCGAGCACGGTGTGTTGACTGCCTTGGTTGGTCAACACTCTTCTTTTTGAGGAAGGAGTGATCCTCATTATCTCCTGTGTTGGCGCGTTTCCTTGTTTTTGACGCACTATTACCTTTATAAGATGTTTCCTGCTCCATTGGCTCCGCTGACGGCGTGGAGCTGTCGGCGGAGGTTGTAGGTGTCGGTAGCAGGTTTATTAGGGTCTGCAGCGCATCTTCAGGGCGCTGCGACGTGCCGACGGCTGCTGCCGTCTCCAAAGACTGTGCCAAGGGCACGGTGGGTACTATCGAGTCACCGGCAAAATCTGTCGCGTTCGCGAGCGCGTCGAGTGAGACACTACTACACACGCGTGCGACGGCGCCGGATGCGTCGTCCAGTTGAGGGGGAGCACTATCAGGAAAACGCGGGCGCACATCTGATGTGCTCGACTCACCTCCGGTAGCGTGCAGGGACGCGGCCCCGTCCGCTCTAACACTGTCTGACATCTTAGGATGCTAAGGCGCGGAGCGCTCGGCGCGTGCGTCCGGCTCGGCCGGCATCCCAGACTCGAGAGCAGAGAATCACAAGGCCCAGCCAGTGTCGCGGGCGGGCGCGGACGGCCGAGAGAGCGGCCGCCACTCTGCGCGCCGCCGCGCCGCGCCTCCCGCGCTTGCTACCGCCCAACGTCCGACAGCCTGTGCGGAGCAGCCCCAAACCTGCGCCACAACCGCCCGCGCCTTTCAAACCACCGAGGATGGGGCTACACACAGCCACACCACAGTCGCCAACCAGTCGCCACGGCAGCGCCGCAAACCACGGCCAAACTGCAGCTACCGCGCGCTACAGCCTGGGTCGGCCCGCCGAGAATCGCCGCCCCCGCCCAAATGCCGCCCCCACAGCCCCAGCCGACGACCCGCCACAATGGCCAAACCTTCACCGCCCGCGCCTTTCAAACCACCGAGGATGGGGCTACACACAGCCACACCACAGTCGCCAACCAGTCGCCACGGCAGCGCCGCAAACCACGGCCAAACTGCAGCTACCGCGCGCTACAGCCTGGGTCGGCCCGCCGAGAATCGCCGCCCCCGCCCAAATGCCGCCCCCACAGCCCCAGCCGACGACCCGCCACAATGGCCAAACCTTCGGCAAAACTCCCACACCGTCGCCGCGGCAGCCCGGCCAGCGCGGCCGGCGCCACAGCCACACAAGCCGAGGCGTGCGGCGATGACGGCCGTGCAAACGCGCCTCCGCCGCCCCATCGCCTTCCGTCGCCCTCCCGCCGTTTCCCGATCGGCCCGCAGCCGTCGGGCCACATCGCGCGCCGTCCTCCTCCTCTCGCCCGCCAACATTCACAGCCGTTTCTCAACAATTGCCCGCCGCAAACGGACGCCGCCTGCGCAACAGGCGCCGCCGCCCCTCGCCGCTTCCGACCCAACCCCTCGACCGAGGCAAACCGCAATCCGAATCTACAGACCAACCCAATCTGCCGTCAAGCACACACGCCAGCCGACCTTACACGTTACGCGTTACACATTACGTTTACACGTCTAGGTTAGGTTAGGTTAGGTGGGCGTGGGTTAGGTTAAGGGGACTTGGGTTAGGTTAAGCGTCAAACTTAGGTTAAGCATTCAAACACGTCAGGCGTCAGAGGCTAGGTTAGGTTAGGTTACACGTTAGGTTAAGGGGTCAGTGCTAGGTTAAGAAGCGTCAAACGTAGGTTAAAAAAGCGTTCAAACGTGAGGCGTGAGCCGGACAGCTTACCGTACGTAGACGTTAGGGGCTCACAGGCTGAGCTCACCTCGCCACACCACAGGTTAGGTTCGGTTCGGTTCGCTCGGCTCAGCGTAAAGCGCCGAGGTCAGGGTTACGTTCGTTCACCTTCGGGCGCCACACTTTCGGTTGAAAGGTCGCGACGGGACGACGTCGGCAGGCACGCCGCAAACGAACAAAAAACGTACAGACGACGTCGAAAACCGCCGACAGACGGGGGAGCAGCACGACCACGACCAGATACCGAGCGCGAACGAGACACACGCGAACCACCCCCACCGGCCAAACGGCACCACACAACAACCCAGAGCACCACGTGTCGACACCAGAAGCAACCCGCCGCTCACGCGACATGGCTGGCACCGAAGGGCAACCGCCCGCAACTGCGCTTTCCGCGCCGGCCCGGATGCACGTCGTGCTACAACAACACCACTACCGTACACAGCCGCTGTTCACAACACCACTATCAATGGCGCGCCCGCGGCTCGCCGCCGTCGCAGTCGCAGCCGCAGCCCCAACGCCAGCACTTTTGCACCACCATTCACACGCACCGCAACACAGCTCGCCGACACAGCCGAACAAAACAAACACCACACAACAACAGCAACAACGCCGCCGCCTCTACTTGTGCCGGCGACCCACCCCGCCGATGGCGCACCTTTCGCCAGCCGGCAATCGACACACACGCACCCACCCCCCGGGGCCCAGTGCAAAAAAAAAACCACACAAAAACAAAACAAAAACAAAACAACACAAACGACACGGGAAGCGCACACCGCCACTTCGCGCGCACGCCACCAACCAGTCGTCGTCTCAAAATAACAAACACAAACAAAATAAACTAACAACTAGGGCAACACAAAACAAAAACGCCTCGCACGAACCGCCCACAAAAAGGACAAGCACACGCACAGCCTCTGCTGACGACCACGACGCAGCGGCACGCTGCTCCTGTCCCGCGCCCCGCGCCCCACTCGATTCACAACTCACGCGACACCGTCAACGACGGGCTCGCTTCCCGCAACCTACCACCTTTCCGCCACGACGCACAGCCCCAGCCCCAGCCCCACCCGACGACTGCACTTTCACCACCGCCTCCCCCTTCCCCCCCAAAACACACACACACACACACACACACACACACACACACACAGCCAGCCAAAAACGCACTCGCGACCCACACATGCACGTGCATCGGCACACGCCAACCAGTCAACGTCGACAACCACACGCAAGGCTCGAAACGAAAACGAAACCGGCGTCCTTCCACGTTGCCATCAAGCTACGCGACACAAGACACAAGGAACCAACACAACAGCCGGCCCCACTAATTCCCACTCTCACGCCGCAAAAAGCACACCGAAACCGCCAAACACGCACGCACATTCCCCTTCGCACTGACACCACCGACCGGCTCGCTACCACACACCTCTCGGCAGCCGTTTCACGCCAATTCGCCACACCGCCCACACAGTCGACAAGCGCCCGCCCTGTACGGCACACGCAACGACGCAGCGCAGCAAAGGGCGCCCGCAACACATACCTCTCCGCCGCCCGACGCGCCAACCGCCACACCACACCGCCGGCCACTCGCAAATTGTGCACTGCCACCAGCCACACGTCCAACACGCCGCGCCGCCTCCGGCCACCCGCCAGGGGGCGCTCACGTCCGCGACAACAGCGCGGCCCGCCGGGCCGGGCCGAACCGAACCGAGCCGCCGCTGCTCTGCACTCGGCACGGCCACACCCTGCTGCAGACCGGGCTCGTCCCTCTGTACGCGTCTGCCTGCGCATCAACACAACACGACCTTTTTTGTTTTTTCTTCTCTCTACCGCCATCCCTTCTTCTCGCGTTTTACTCGTTGTTGCAGCAGCGGCGCACACCTACACATCCACAGCCCCAGCCGAGCCGGCCTCACCTCAGGGCCCGCCGCCAGCGTCTCCTCCTCGGGCACAGGTGCGGTGCTGTGGCCGCCCATCCAACCGCATTGCTGGCCGTCCAGCCACCAGGCGTTCCCACTGCCGCGAGCCACGCCGCGCACCGACCCTGCTGCAGAACACGAAGCATAGCCAGAGACCGACCGATACACAAAGCAAGCCGTCGCCTCGCCTCTTGTCCTTCCTGCCTTCCTTCCGCCCCCGCCCTTCTCACACCACCGCCTCTCCACTTTCGCCCCCCCCTCCTTTTTTTTTTTTTTTTTTGTTTTCTTCTTTCTTTCTTTCTTTCTTTCTTTCTTTCTTTCTTTCTTTCTTTCTTTCTTTCTTTGGCCCTCTCTCCTTCCCGCCATGGCGGTTACGGCACCGCCTGCAGCGGCAGATTTTTTGCGCCCACACGCCTACTCCTACCACCATTAAACCTTGCCCTGCCCTGCCCTGCCCTGCCCTGCCCATCAACGTCGCAGTCGAACCGACGCTTGCCAACACACTGCCCACGTTCCTTTCTCTTTTCGGCCTACGCCCATTACGCGCCGCCGCCACAGCACCTTCCCTTCCCACAACACACCGACGTCATCACACGCACCCAAAACAGGGGCCACGACCGTGTTCCTCGCCCACTCCCATCCCGCACGGTACGCACATTCCCAACTACTACCGCGCACCCTCCCTTTCCAATCTGTGTGTCTCTGTGTCTGTGTCCTGTCCGCGCGTGACGCCTCTCAACATCCGCCGTCCCCCGTCCCGTTTTCGCCCCCATGCCGTCGTCGCGCCGCCTCCGCCCCTGTCCGCCCCGCACCACACCATACACCGCTGCTTGTCCCGGCCGTTGCCACCAAAGGCGCCGACCGCAAACGCGCCACGCCGCAGCCCCCGTGCGTCTCGCGCTCGCTTGCATCTCCGTGCCGACGCTGCCTCTCTTCCCGCTCGCACTCGACCTCGACAACACAGTCTTTGGCTCCGCCACTGCGTGTTCCGGTGGTACGCACGCTGCAACACGTATGTATTCATTACCAGAGCGATGGCGAGGCATGACAGCATCTCTGTCTGACCAGAGAGTTCTTTATCGCTGCTAGTCGGCGCTTGGACCGCGCCAGACGACAGTAGTGGCACGCACCGGGTCGCCAGGAACAGTTGTTATATATATATATTGTAGCGCGAGTCGGGAGAGGTAGTAGTCGGTCGACAGTAGTAGCGGGTGGACGGTTGTACTGAGCGGGCGTCGGCGGCGTGCTCTGCTCGTCTCGCGACTCTGGTCACGGTTCGGGACGATGTATAGTCTATTGTGTTATAATCAAACGGTGGTGTGACGCTGCATTGCGCAAATCTGATAACGTATGTTCATTGTACTTATTTTGTTCAACAACAAAAGCCCCACTATTACTTTTTTTCTAAAGTAACTTTTGTCTCTTAACGAAAAACATTCACTTTTTAAAGACTACTTCCTATGGCATTTCCCTCCAAGGGGTGCAATTAATTACCAGCCAGCACTCATTCATTGCACACAGCTGTGTAAGGGGTATCTACAATTGAGGAGCGGATATAAATGCAATTTTTTGTTTTTTTTTTTTTTTTTGTGTGTGTGTTGTAACCTCCCAGCAAAATTTAAAATAATGGACAATGTTATTTACGGATGCTAATGGACATTGCGCTAATTGTAACCTCGCCCACAATGAGAGGTATTGAAAATGGCAACACAAATGTGAAATTCGCAATCTGACTCAAATATAAAGTCTTCACACAACATTTAAAAAAGTCCGTTCAGTGACAAGAAACTTCAATTAAACCGAAATATCGGTCTTTGGCCCTGTGCAAAACAATCAGAATTAAAGTCTTACCTCCGAATAAATGGATGTCACATTTCTGCTCTGGTTGTTGCGCAGCGCTTGGAGGAACTGCATTGCAAATAATAATATTCTCTTTTTTTGTGATTTTAGTGACATTTTTCTTCAAAGAAGTGGAATGAAATGTGAAGTGCAACGAACTCTTTAGTTCAATAAACAATTAAATGTTTGAAAAATGCTTTTGAAATAAAAATTATTATTGGGGAACTTGTTGGAGAATAATTACAATAAATACAATTTTTCATTATCTAATGATTATATTAATTAACAGTATACCTTATTCACCATCTTGACCAGTGTTGCCGACCGCCTACATCACACAACCGCACTCGGCTGCTACTACTGACCGACCGCTCTGCATGACGACTATTGGCGTACTGCACGCGACGACTACTGACAGAGTACAGCCCTCAACTACACAGAGCTACGGACTCGCAACGACTACTGACTGACTGACTGACTGACTGACTGAGAACCGCTCGCAACACTCGCGCAGTCCAGCGCAAACTCTCTGGTCACAGATGCTACAATGTCTCGCCATCGCTACTATGTTACATACGTGTTTCAGTGTCTTTTTCATTGGGGTAACGATCTTTGGCTCTTTTTATTCTGAATACAGGGCCAAAGGTCAACGCTGCTGCCCTTATACAATTTATCAGGTTTCATTATGTCTGTTGCAATGTTACATACGGTTCACTCTTTCATTAATATTATCGTTGGGTTTGTTTTGTAGGGACGTTAACATTCTGGCACATTTTTATTATCATCGGACTCTCTGCTATTTGTGCAGGGAGGTTATACCTGGGTCCATTTCCATTTCCATTTACATTTTAATATTGATAGACTTTTTGTTTTCTTGTTGTTTTTCCTTCTTTTTTTTTTGTTGTTTTTTTTTGTTTTGTTTTTCCCGCTCTCACCACCACCGCCGCATCACGCCTTCCGTTTTCTTGGTTTCTTTTCTGTTCTTCAACTGCTTCAACATCACCGCGCCCCATTTCCACACCACAGCCATCAGCCTCCAAGACGGGCGGGCGCAGTGTGCCATTTCCGGCGCACAAGCACACCCGTACGGTACTCTCCTCGCCCCCACGCCACCAACAACACAGCGACCACGCGGCTTTCAGGCACGGCACGGCACCGGCGAAATGCGCCGCCCCCGCCCCTCCGCGCATCCGTCCGTCTCGCCACGTTCACTGACAGCCGCGTCTGCGGCTACACCACGACAACCACAACACAACACCGCTCCCCTCCCTGGCAACTCACATTGTTTTTCTCCTCCTCTTTTGCACAAACCACAACGCCGAGCACAGGCGCAAGCCACCCACACCGCGCCCCTCCCCGTCCCGTCTTTGGCCGCCGCTCCTCGTTTCCTCGTTTGCCCCCTCCCATCTCCCGAAATGCCATGCCAGCAGCGTTACGCATGCCCCTCCCCTGTCCACACAACACTACCGCCTAACGAACAGCCTTCCGGGCCACATGCAGGGCACGCCCACCTCCAAACACTGCCAATTCACGGACGCACGCACACACACACACACACACACACACACACGCACGCACACACACTCACTTTCTCGACACCTTTCTGTACGGAGGGTGCGTCATCTCGACCGTGACAGAGTGACGGCAACTATCGACGATCCATTTCCCCCCACTGGTAAAACATGTCCACTAACACCTACATACATCATTCAAGTACACAGACAATAGCATACACACAATGGGAGGGCACACGAACATGGACGGCACGGCACTGTCATACACTCTTCCTCAGAACCATATCAACAAACGTTACGTACATCCGGGAAAGCGAAAGCGAAAGCAAAAGCAAAGGGCAAAGCCCAATGCAGCCGTCAAAGGTAACGTTCACCACGGCAGACACTTGCAGCCGCGCCGCCGTTAAACGCATTTCAGTGCGGCTCCAATACGCCTCCGACACGGGAACGTTCCGTTGCTCTACGAATGCGTTTCTCCCCTTTTTCCCTTCCTCTCTCTTTTGCCCCCCCTCCTTGCACTCTTGCCTCATTCCTCACGTTCTGCCCAGACATTCGACCGATCAAAGTCAACCTTTCGTTACCGTTCTCAGCGCGACGGTGTACAACAGTATGACGGGTGTGCCCACGACTTCGGTTCAGTTGCGTGACGCCGGTCTATCGCGCCGATCGACAGTTACTCAGGGGGCGACGGATCGGACCACGTCACCGACACACAAAACACTTTCAAACAAACAAATACATACCGGATGGACACAGACAAACACGTGTACAGACATTCGCCAAACAAACGACCGCCGCCGCCGCCGCCGTCGTCGCGCTTACTGTACTGCACTGGACACGCGTGCATCTTGAATGACGACATCGGTGTGCGTGCGTCGTACGCAATCAGTCAGACACGGCTATCAAACATCAGAGTCGAATGGTACATCATCGTGCGTGTCGCCGTACACGTACAGTACAATACAACAACAATGCGTCTTAATGGCACGTTCATTTCAACGTCACTCACACACCTCCACGCTGCAGTTACGTCGCACCATTGTCGAACTCGGCGTACAGCAAAGGGAATAGTGGGCGGCAAAAAAAAAAAAAAAACCAAACAAAAACATTTCACATTTCACCCTCGCCATGTATGATGTGCAAAAAAAAAAAAACAAACCCGCAAACGGCCGTCGTTACGGTGACACAAAAGTCGCCGATCGCACTGTCCCCCCTCGCAGACGGGTAACACACACACACACACACACACACACCAACAACACCAATGGGTCAAAAACCACGCCAACGAGGCGTGCCACCATTCCACGCCACGGCGACCAACCTCGTGGCCGTACCCCGCGCAACACGCTTTGACGCGCCCCCCCCACCCACAAAAAAAAAAGGAAACACATACATCACAGCCGTCCACACAAACAACAACAACAACAATTCCGCCCTTCCCGCAAAAGGCACGTTGGTGGCCCTGAAAAGGGCCGTTTTGCCGCTCTCGCAACGGAGGAGCCTTCTCCATCCTTCCTTCCTTCCTTCCATTCCAGAGCCACCTCCTTACTTGGAGCTCGTGTACTTGGTCACCGCCTTCGTGCCCTCGCTCACGGCGTGCTTGGCCAGCTCGCCAGGCAGCAACAGCCGCACAGCGGTCTGGATCTCGCGGGACGTGATGGTCGAGCGCTTGTTGTAGTGCGCCAGGCGAGAAGCCTCGGCCGCAATGCGCTCGAAAATGTCGTTCACGAAGCTGTTCATGATGCTCATCGCCTTCGACGAGATGCCCGTGTCAGGGTGCACCTGCTTCAGCACCTTGTAGATGTAGATGGCATAGCTCTCCTTCCTCTTGCGCTTCTTCTTCTTGTCGCCCTTCGAAATGTTCTTCTGCGCCTTGCCAGCCTTCTTGGCGGCCTTCCCGCTAGTCTTGGGCGGCATCTCGAACCAACGTACGGCAGCAGCAACACCAGTAGCAAGCGCTCCGCTCTAGTCAGCGTCTCCCCACACAGTGGCACCCGCCGCCAGCCGCCGCCGCACCTTTACCAGCTCGCCCTGTTGCGGCCGCCGACCAATGGGGCGCGCGCGCAACCGGCCGCCGCACCCGAGCCCATAAAGCACCCCCACCCCGGCTGAACTTGCCCAAGCCCCGCCTCCAACAGCAGAGACTGCTGAACAAGCGATGGACGACTTCACTAAAGCGATCCTGCAAGCAGCTGAGGAAGCAACGCCTGCGCCAGCGGGAGCCCCCCGCTCCAGGCAGCTCCCACAGCACCTGCTTGCCCAAATAAGACACAAAAATAGGATCGCCAAAGAATGGAAACTTACTAGGAACAAAACCACAAGGAGGCTGCTCAACAGACTACAAAGAGAGTTGAAAGTTACACTCACTGAGTATCGCAACCAGCAATGGTCAGAACGACTATCAACTCTCAAACTAGATGACCACAGCTTGTGGCAAGCCACAAAGCAGTTCACGAGAAGACGCGCAAAAATGCCCCCTCTGCATGGTGAACGTGGACTGCAATTCAGCACTGAAGACAAAGCAAATGCGCTAGCAGACGTGTTCGAAAAACAATTTACGCCAGCAGAGGTACAAGACAGAGAACACGTCGCAATCGTCCGCAGACAACTGGCCACCTTTTTAGAGGCAGACGACGATGAGGAATACACGCCGATCTTCAGTTCCGAAGACGTGGCGAGTGTCATCAAATCGCTGCCAACAAAAAAGGCACCAGGCCACGACCAGCTCACCAACGAACTATTAAAACATATCCCGCCCATGGCAATAACACACTTAACAGATATACTTAACGAAATTACGCGATCGCTAAAATTCCCGACACAGTGGAAACACGCTGAAGTAGTCTCGATCGCAAAACCTGGAAAAGACCCGGTGTTCCCGCAACACTACAGACCAATTAGTCTACTGCCTACCCTCAGTAAACTATATGAGCGCCTCCTCTTAGTACCGATACAGGATCACATCAGTAGAGAGCAAATCCTGCCCAAATTCCAGTTTGGGTTTCGCCCACATCATTCGGCCCCCCAACAAATAATGAGGGTGGTTGAAGCAGCCACAGAAAGCTTCAACCGCAAAGGCTACTGCGGGATAGTCTTACTAGACGTGGCAAAAGCCTTTGATTCTGTTTGGCACACCGGGCTACTCCACAAAATGTACACCCAGGGCTTCCCCGGAAAGATTGTGAAACTTATAAAAAGCTATCTCTCCGGTAGGACATTCTCCGTAAAAGTAGAAACATCACTGTCAAGCAGGAGAAGAATACATGCAGGGGTACCACAGGGTTCGGTTCTTGGACCAACCCTGTACAGTCTCTACACTGCAGACATACCAACCACACTACACGTACAAACAGCACAGTATGCTGATGACACTGCATTCTTCTCCTGCTCAACAAACAGGAACCTGGTCACGAGACGTCTTCAAACCGCCCTGAACAAGACAGACGAATGGGCCAAACAATGGCGAATCTCACTTAACTCCGAGAAAACACAAGCCATGCTGATGACTAGACGTCTCGGTAAACGCCGCCCCCCCAGAAGACCCTACCAAATGCTGCACCTGCAGGGCCAAAACCTCCCCTGGAGAAACTCTGCGAGGTACCTCGGTGTGACACTAGACAAGCGTCTGACTTGGAAGTGCCACATCGAGGAGGTTCGCAAAAAGGCCCTAGGCAGGATGCAGATCCTTTACCCAATACTCAACAGTACAAGTTCCCTTGACCCGAGCACAGGAGTAGCCGTATATCGAAGTCTAATTAGACCGATACTGGAGTATGCGTGCCCAGTATGGGGTTACGCTGCTAGATCGACGGTAGAACGGCTACAAAAAATTCAAAACAGAGCGCTCAGAAGAGCCCTACACACACCGCCGCGCTTCCCGACGGAAGACCTCCACATAGCGGCCGACATTGTAAAATTAAGCACGCGATTCCGTACCCTGGCGGAGCAGTTCTACGCCAACGCGGAAAGGTCGCCAAACGATTTAATAAACTCACTTGGTCGGTACAATAACGTACCAGACCGATACAAAAGACCAAAGGCATTACTCGTAGCTTAAAATAAAAAAAAAAAAAATATATAAATAAATAAATAGAAAACAAAAAAGCCGTCACCACTAGAGTGACAGAAGAGAAACACATAATACTCTAAAGAACAGAAACAACAAAAGATAGGCACATCCAAAAACTAACCAAAAATTGAAGGAAATGTCCGAATAGGACAAAAACCTTCGCAGTAAACATCCTCTCTCTAAAGACAGAGGAAGAAATTAGAGTGTGCTGCTGCGCCGGCACGCACTCCGCTGCTCGACTCGCTGCCGCTCGCACCGGTCGTTTTCGTTGCCGTTTCGTGTGCACCGTCGCTAGCCCATCGCCATGTCCGGACGCGGAAAGGGAGGCAAAGTCAAGGGCAAGTCAAAGTCCCGCTCAAGCAGGGCTGGGCTCCAGTTCCCGGTCGGCAGAATCCACCGCCTCCTGCGCAAGGGAAACTACGCAGAGCGCGTCGGCGCCGGGGCGCCCGTCTACCTCGCCGCCGTCATGGAGTACCTCGCGGCTGAGGTGCTCGAGCTGGCCGGAAACGCGGCCCGCGACAACAAGAAGACGCGCATCATCCCGCGCCACCTGCAGCTTGCCATCCGCAACGACGAGGAGCTCAACAAGCTCCTGTCGGGCGTCACCATCGCACAGGGTGGTGTCCTGCCCAACATCCAGGCCGTCCTGCTGCCAAAGAAGACCGAGAAGAAGGCCTAAAGGAGGCCAGGCAATCGCAGCGCCGCGTGCTCCCCTGCACGCAACGCGCTTTGCCGGCTCGGCCCACAACAATCGGCCCTTTTCAGGGCCACCACACAAACCTACGTCCAAAGCAAAATTTCAGTCGTCCTCGCCGCACCTTGTTTTGTTTTTTAACTTTGCACTGTCACAGCACAGCCGCCGCCGGCGCACGTCCGCCATCTTGTCGTCCACACAGCCCGTGTGGCCCAACACACACACACACATTTTGCACGGTCGCAGTCGCCTTCCAAACCGACAACGGCAGCAATAATGACCATTGTTAAAGGGAGGCGTGTCGACACACCGCCCTCCACTCCCGCGCGCAACGGCCGTCGACACGAACGAAACAGCTGATCCGGCCGCCTATGCCCACACGCCTTGCCTCGGAAACCCCAACGCCGCCGCAAACAAACACACAGAGCCAAACCACGCAAGCAAATAATCACCGCCTCTCGCACAACAACACACAGCCCGCCATCTCCGTCGCGATCGATACAAAGACACACAAACGAAGCAGCTCCACACACAGCCAGCCACATGACACGTTTCCTTTCCTTCTCCCCTCCCAGTCACATCACGTCGCTCAAACGGAAAGAAAGAAACAAAGACAGAGAGAAACAAACAAACAAACAACACAGCGCACACACGCAGCAACAACACAGACTCTTTCGCACTTTTCAACTTCCGAACAGTGTGGTGGCCCTGAAAAGGGCCGTTTTCTAGTCTCTCCCACCCACAAGCACGGCCGCGGGAAGGCCAGCGCCCGCTGCGACGCAGCCTAACCGCCGAAACCGTACAGGGTGCGCCCCTGCCTCTTCAGGGCGTACACCACGTCCATGGCCGTCACAGTCTTGCGCTTGGCGTGCTCAGTGTACGTCACCGCGTCGCGGATCACGTTCTCCAGGAACACCTTCAGCACCCCGCGGGTCTCCTCGTAGATCAGACCAGAGATGCGCTTCACGCCGCCCCTGCGAGCCAGGCGGCGGATGGCGGGCTTCGTGATGCCCTGGATGTTGTCGCGCAACACCTTGCGGTGCCGCTTGGCGCCACCCTTGCCGAGCCCCTTTCCTCCCTTGCCGCGGCCTGTCATCCTTCCTTCCTCGGGCAAAGCAAAACGTGCACAAACAGCAGCTGCAGCGGCTGGCGAGTCGGCTACGGTCTGCGCCCAGCGCGCCCGCCGCCCCCCTATATAGACTCTGGCCCGCCCTCCCCCCACCACGCGCAACCGAGGGCATATAAGCGCAGCACGGAGGCGCGCGGGCCCGTTGTCAAGGCAGCACCGGACGCCGCGCCGCACCTAACCTCCACGCACGCCGCTCCGCTACCGCTACCGCTACCGCTATGGCCCGCACAAAGCAAACGGCCCGCAAGTCCACCGGCGGAAAGGCGCCGCGCAAACAGCTCGCCACCAAGGCGGCGAGGAAGAGCGCGCCCGCCACCGGAGGCGTCAAGAAGCCCCACCGCTACAGGCCGGGCACCGTCGCCCTGCGAGAAATCAGGCGCTACCAGAAGAGCACAGAGCTGCTCATCCGCAAGCTGCCATTCCAGCGCCTAGTGCGCGAGATCGCCCAGGACTTCAAGACCGACCTGCGCTTCCAGAGCTCCGCAGTCATGGCCCTGCAGGAGGCCAGCGAGGCCTACCTCGTCGGCCTCTTCGAAGACACCAACCTGTGCGCAATCCACGCCAAGCGCGTCACCATCATGCCCAAGGACATCCAGCTCGCGCGCCGCATCCGCGGCGAGCGCGCCTAAACCGCGCCGCGGCACCGCACCGCACAAACAAAAACGGCCCTTTTCAGGGCCACTAACATCTCTCCGTCGCGAGCAAACTTTGTCGGTCGCCTGCCTCTCGCCCCGCAACCCAAAAACAAACACCGCCACTTCCCGTCCGTCCGCCACACCCGCTCACTCTGCCTGCCTGCTAGCAGCGCGCAACAATCACACATCATCCCTCCCCGGCGCTCCAAGCGCACAATACCCAACGGCCGACGTCACACCGCACGGGTGGCTGGCCGGCCGCCGCTTTCGTTTCGAAAACAAAAAAAACCCGCACTCCACTCCGACGGCCAACGGCCAGGCAGGCGCGCTCGCTCGCTCTACACGCCACCGACTCCTTCCACATCTCTCAACGTGCCCCCCGTTGCAAAACATAACACACACAAAGGAACAAAACAAAGACCAGACACGACTCGACAAGACAGACATCCGAGAAGAACGAACGCAGGCAAGCCAACCAACGTATTCAAACAAAACAACGTGACAGAAAACCAACCGTCGGCCGCCGCCACAAACACGGCGACAATCAACCACGACAACAACAACACCGCTTACCGCTACCGCCGCCCACACCCGCCACCGACCCCCGCAATCCAACCACCACGGCACGCAAACAGCATCCCCACGGGCATACAGACAGACACCCACACCAAACGCAACACGACAATCAAAACCTTCCCCGACGTGCTTTGATGGCCCTGAGAAGGGCCGTTTTGGGCCGCGCGTCTCTTGCGCGCCACTAGACGACGACGGGGGGTGGGGACGACGGAGTCAAGCGCCAAACCCTTCCTTTCCCATCTCTTTCTCCTCTACTCTACTTCTTCTTCTTGGGCGAAGCCTTCGCCTTAGACGGCGTCGTCGCCTTCTTCGGGCGCGGCGCCTTCGGCTTCTTCGTCGGAACCTTGGCGGCCTTCTTCGCCTTCGACGGCGACTTGGCCTTGGCCGGCTTGGCCGCAGCCGCCTTCTTCGCACCCGCGGGAGCGGCCGACGCCGCAGACGCCTTCTTGGCGGCGCCCGCCTTCCGACCGGTCGCCGCCTTCACGCCACCAGCCTTCTTTGCGCCGGCCGCACGGGCGCCCTTCTTCTCCTTGCTGGCCGGAGCGGCGCGCTTCTTCTTGGCACCGCCAGCACGAGCCTTGCCGCCCTCGGCCGCCCCCCCGCCGCCGGCGCCGGCAAGCTTGAACGAGCCGGACGCGCCCTTCCCCTTCGTCTGCACCAGCTCGCCCGCCACGACGGCCGACTTGAGGTACTTCTTGATAAACGGCGCCAGCTTCTCCGCGTCCAGCTTGTAGTGCGCGGCTATGTACTTCTTGATCGCCTGCAGCGACGACCCGCCGCGCTCCTTCAGACTCTTGATGGCGGCCGTCACCATCTCAGAGGTGCGCGGGTGCGCAGGCTTGGCGCGCGGCTTCTTCGCAGACGACGCAGACTTGGCCTTCTTCGTAGTGCCGGTGGCGGCGGGTGCCGCAGCAGTCTCGTTCGTAGCCGCCTGATCTGCCATTTCGACGACGCGCGTAACACACAGCGAGAGCGAGCGGGACGGCAGGCAGGCACGCAAGCACAGCACAGCAGCAGAGCAGAGAATCACAAGGCCCAGCCAGTGTCGCGGGCGGGCGCGGACGGCCGAGAGAGCGGCCGCCACTCTGCGCGCCGCCGCGCCGCGCCTCCCGCGCTTGCTACCGCCCAACGTCCGACAGCCTGTGCGGAGCAGCCCCAAACCTGCGCCACAACCGCCCGCGCCTTTCAAACCACCGAGGATGGGGCTACACACAGCCACACCACAGTCGCCAACCAGTCGCCACGGCAGCGCCGCAAACCACGGCCAAACTGCAGCTACCGCGCGCTACAGCCTGGGTCGGCCCGCCGAGAATCGCCGCCCCCGCCCAAATGCCGCCCCCACAGCCCCAGCCGACGACCCGCCACAATGGCCAAACCTTCGGCAAAACTCCCACACCGTCGCCGCGGCAGCCCGGCCAGCGCGGCCGGCGCCACAGCCACACAAGCCGAGGCGTGCGGCGATGACGGCCGTGCAAACGCGCCTCCGCCGCCCCATCGCCTTCCGTCGCCCTCCCGCCGTTTCCCGATCGGCCCGCAGCCGTCGGGCCACATCGCGCGCCGTCCTCCTCCTCTCGCCCGCCAACATTCACAGCCGTTTCTCAACAATTGCCCGCCGCAAACGGACGCCGCCTGCGCAACAGGCGCCGCCGCCCCTCGCCGCTTCCGACCCAACCCCTCGACCGAGGCAAACCGCAATCCGAATCTACAGACCAACCCAATCTGCCGTCAAGCACACACGCCAGCCGACCTTACACGTTACGCGTTACACATTACGTTTACACGTCTAGGTTAGGTTAGGTTAGGTGGGCGTGGGTTAGGTTAAGGGGACTTGGGTTAGGTTAAGCGTCAAACTTAGGTTAAGCATTCAAACACGTCAGGCGTCAGAGGCTAGGTTAGGTTAGGTTACACGTTAGGTTAAGGGGTCAGTGCTAGGTTAAGAAGCGTCAAACGTAGGTTAAAAAAGCGTTCAAACGTGAGGCGTGAGCCGGACAGCTTACCGTACGTAGACGTTAGGGGCTCACAGGCTGAGCTCACCTCGCCACACCACAGGTTAGGTTCGGTTCGGTTCGCTCGGCTCAGCGTAAAGCGCCGAGGTCAGGGTTACGTTCGTTCACCTTCGGGCGCCACACTTTCGGTTGAAAGGTCGCGACGGGACGACGTCGGCAGGCACGCCGCAAACGAACAAAAAACGTACAGACGACGTCGAAAACCGCCGACAGACGGGGGAGCAGCACGACCACGACCAGATACCGAGCGCGAACGAGACACACGCGAACCACCCCCACCGGCCAAACGGCACCACACAACAACCCAGAGCACCACGTGTCGACACCAGAAGCAACCCGCCGCTCACGCGACATGGCTGGCACCGAAGGGCAACCGCCCGCAACTGCGCTTTCCGCGCCGGCCCGGATGCACGTCGTGCTACAACAACACCACTACCGTACACAGCCGCTGTTCACAACACCACTATCAATGGCGCGCCCGCGGCTCGCCGCCGTCGCAGTCGCAGCCGCAGCCCCAACGCCAGCACTTTTGCACCACCATTCACACGCACCGCAACACAGCTCGCCGACACAGCCGAACAAAACAAACACCACACAACAACAGCAACAACGCCGCCGCCTCTACTTGTGCCGGCGACCCACCCCGCCGATGGCGCACCTTTCGCCAGCCGGCAATCGACACACACGCACCCACCCCCCGGGGCCCAGTGCAAAAAAAAAACCACACAAAAACAAAACAAAAACAAAACAACACAAACGACACGGGAAGCGCACACCGCCACTTCGCGCGCACGCCACCAACCAGTCGTCGTCTCAAAATAACAAACACAAACAAAATAAACTAACAACTAGGGCAACACAAAACAAAAACGCCTCGCACGAACCGCCCACAAAAAGGACAAGCACACGCACAGCCTCTGCTGACGACCACGACGCAGCGGCACGCTGCTCCTGTCCCGCGCCCCGCGCCCCACTCGATTCACAACTCACGCGACACCGTCAACGACGGGCTCGCTTCCCGCAACCTACCACCTTTCCGCCACGACGCACAGCCCCAGCCCCAGCCCCACCCGACGACTGCACTTTCACCACCGCCTCCCCCTTCCCCCCCAAAACACACACACACACACACACACACACACACACACACACAGCCAGCCAAAAACGCACTCGCGACCCACACATGCACGTGCATCGGCACACGCCAACCAGTCAACGTCGACAACCACACGCAAGGCTCGAAACGAAAACGAAACCGGCGTCCTTCCACGTTGCCATCAAGCTACGCGACACAAGACACAAGGAACCAACACAACAGCCGGCCCCACTAATTCCCACTCTCACGCCGCAAAAAGCACACCGAAACCGCCAAACACGCACGCACATTCCCCTTCGCACTGACACCACCGACCGGCTCGCTACCACACACCTCTCGGCAGCCGTTTCACGCCAATTCGCCACACCGCCCACACAGTCGACAAGCGCCCGCCCTGTACGGCACACGCAACGACGCAGCGCAGCAAAGGGCGCCCGCAACACATACCTCTCCGCCGCCCGACGCGCCAACCGCCACACCACACCGCCGGCCACTCGCAAATTGTGCACTGCCACCAGCCACACGTCCAACACGCCGCGCCGCCTCCGGCCACCCGCCAGGGGGCGCTCACGTCCGCGACAACAGCGCGGCCCGCCGGGCCGGGCCGAACCGAACCGAGCCGCCGCTGCTCTGCACTCGGCACGGCCACACCCTGCTGCAGACCGGGCTCGTCCCTCTGTACGCGTCTGCCTGCGCATCAACACAACACGACCTTTTTTGTTTTTTCTTCTCTCTACCGCCATCCCTTCTTCTCGCGTTTTACTCGTTGTTGCAGCAGCGGCGCACACCTACACATCCACAGCCCCAGCCGAGCCGGCCTCACCTCAGGGCCCGCCGCCAGCGTCTCCTCCTCGGGCACAGGTGCGGTGCTGTGGCCGCCCATCCAACCGCATTGCTGGCCGTCCAGCCACCAGGCGTTCCCACTGCCGCGAGCCACGCCGCGCACCGACCCTGCTGCAGAACACGAAGCATAGCCAGAGACCGACCGATACACAAAGCAAGCCGTCGCCTCGCCTCTTGTCCTTCCTGCCTTCCTTCCGCCCCCGCCCTTCTCACACCACCGCCTCTCCACTTTCGCCCCCCCCTCCTTTTTTTTTTTTTTTTTTTGTTTTCTTCTTTCTTTCTTTCTTTCTTTCTTTCTTTCTTTCTTTCTTTCTTTCTTTCTTTGGCCCTCTCTCCTTCCCGCCATGGCGGTTACGGCACCGCCTGCAGCGGCAGATTTTTTGCGCCCACACGCCTACTCCTACCACCATTAAACCTTGCCCTGCCCTGCCCTGCCCTGCCCTGCCCATCAACGTCGCAGTCGAACCGACGCTTGCCAACACACTGCCCACGTTCCTTTCTCTTTTCGGCCTACGCCCATTACGCGCCGCCGCCACAGCACCTTCCCTTCCCACAACACACCGACGTCATCACACGCACCCAAAACAGGGGCCACGACCGTGTTCCTCGCCCACTCCCATCCCGCACGGTACGCACATTCCCAACTACTACCGCGCACCCTCCCTTTCCAATCTGTGTGTCTCTGTGTCTGTGTCCTGTCCGCGCGTGACGCCTCTCAACATCCGCCGTCCCCCGTCCCGTTTTCGCCCCCATGCCGTCGTCGCGCCGCCTCCGCCCCTGTCCGCCCCGCACCACACCATACACCGCTGCTTGTCCCGGCCGTTGCCACCAAAGGCGCCGACCGCAAACGCGCCACGCCGCAGCCCCCGTGCGTCTCGCGCTCGCTTGCATCTCCGTGCCGACGCTGCCTCTCTTCCCGCTCGCACTCGACCTCGACAACACAGTCTTTGGCTCCGCCACTGCGTGTTCCGGTGGTACGCACGCTGCAACACGTATGTATTCATTACCAGAGCGATGGCGAGGCATGACAGCATCTCTGTCTGACCAGAGAGTTCTTTATCGCTGCTAGTCGGCGCTTGGACCGCGCCAGACGACAGTAGTGGCACGCACCGGGTCGCCAGGAACAGTTGTTATATATATATATTGTAGCGCGAGTCGGGAGAGGTAGTAGTCGGTCGACAGTAGTAGCGGGTGGACGGTTGTACTGAGCGGGCGTCGGCGGCGTGCTCTGCTCGTCTCGCGACTCTGGTCACGGTTCGGGACGATGTATAGTCTATTGTGTTATAATCAAACGGTGGTGTGACGCTGCATTGCGCAAATCTGATAACGTATGTTCATTGTACTTATTTTGTTCAACAACAAAAGCCCCACTATTACTTTTTTTCTAAAGTAACTTTTGTCTCTTAACGAAAAACATTCACTTTTTAAAGACTACTTCCTATGGCATTTCCCTCCAAGGGGTGCAATTAATTACCAGCCAGCACTCATTCATTGCACACAGCTGTGTAAGGGGTATCTACAATTGAGGAGCGGATATAAATGCAATTTTTTGTTTTTTTTTTTTTTTTTGTGTGTGTGTTGTAACCTCCCAGCAAAATTTAAAATAATGGACAATGTTATTTACGGATGCTAATGGACATTGCGCTAATTGTAACCTCGCCCACAATGAGAGGTATTGAAAATGGCAACACAAATGTGAAATTCGCAATCTGACTCAAATATAAAGTCTTCACACAACATTTAAAAAAGTCCGTTCAGTGACAAGAAACTTCAATTAAACCGAAATATCGGTCTTTGGCCCTGTGCAAAACAATCAGAATTAAAGTCTTACCTCCGAATAAATGGATGTCACATTTCTGCTCTGGTTGTTGCGCAGCGCTTGGAGGAACTGCATTGCAAATAATAATATTCTCTTTTTTTGTGATTTTAGTGACATTTTTCTTCAAAGAAGTGGAATGAAATGTGAAGTGCAACGAACTCTTTAGTTCAATAAACAATTAAATGTTTGAAAAATGCTTTTGAAATAAAAATTATTATTGGGGAACTTGTTGGAGAATAATTACAATAAATACAATTTTTCATTATCTAATGATTATATTAATTAACAGTATACCTTATTCACCATCTTGACCAGTGTTGCCGACCGCCTACATCACACAACCGCACTCGGCTGCTACTACTGACCGACCGCTCTGCATGACGACTATTGGCGTACTGCACGCGACGACTACTGACAGAGTACAGCCCTCAACTACACAGAGCTACGGACTCGCAACGACTACTGACTGACTGACTGACTGACTGACTGAGAACCGCTCGCAACACTCGCGCAGTCCAGCGCAAACTCTCTGGTCACAGATGCTACAATGTCTCGCCATCGCTACTATGTTACATACGTGTTTCAGTGTCTTTTTCATTGGGGTAACGATCTTTGGCTCTTTTTATTCTGAATACAGGGCCAAAGGTCAACGCTGCTGCCCTTATACAATTTATCAGGTTTCATTATGTCTGTTGCAATGTTACATACGGTTCACTCTTTCATTAATATTATCGTTGGGTTTGTTTTGTAGGGACGTTAACATTCTGGCACATTTTTATTATCATCGGACTCTCTGCTATTTGTGCAGGGAGGTTATACCTGGGTCCATTTCCATTTCCATTTCCATTTACATTTTAATATTGATAGACTTTTTGTTTTCTTGTTGTTTTTCCTTCTTTTTTTTTTGTTGTTTTTTTTTTGTTTTGTTTTTCCCGCTCTCACCACCACCGCCGCATCACGCCTTCCGTTTTCTTGGTTTCTTTTCTGTTCTTCAACTGCTTCAACATCACCGCGCCCCATTTCCACACCACAGCCATCAGCCTCCAAGACGGGCGGGCGCAGTGTGCCATTTCCGGCGCACAAGCACACCCGTACGGTACTCTCCTCGCCCCCACGCCACCAACAACACAGCGACCACGCGGCTTTCAGGCACGGCACGGCACCGGCGAAATGCGCCGCCCCCGCCCCTCCGCGCATCCGTCCGTCTCGCCACGTTCACTGACAGCCGCGTCTGCGGCTACACCACGACAACCACAACACAACACCGCTCCCCTCCCTGGCAACTCACATTGTTTTTCTCCTCCTCTTTTGCACAAACCACAACGCCGAGCACAGGCGCAAGCCACCCACACCGCGCCCCTCCCCGTCCCGTCTTTGGCCGCCGCTCCTCGTTTCCTCGTTTGCCCCCTCCCATCTCCCGAAATGCCATGCCAGCAGCGTTACGCATGCCCCTCCCCTGTCCACACAACACTACCGCCTAACGAACAGCCTTCCGGGCCACATGCAGGGCACGCCCACCTCCAAACACTGCCAATTAACGGACGCACGCACACACACACACACACACACACACACACGCACGCACACACACTCACTTTCTCGACACCTTTCTGTACGGAGGGTGCGTCATCTCGACCGTGACAGAGTGACGGCAACTATCGACGATCCATTTCCCCCCACTGGTAAAACATGTCCACTAACACCTACATACATCATTCAAGTACACAGACAATAGCATACACACAATGGGAGGGCACACGAACATGGACGGCACGGCACTGTCATACACTCTTCCTCAGAACCATATCAACAAACGTTACGTACATCCGGGAAAGCGAAAGCGAAAGCAAAAGCAAAGGGCAAAGCCCAATGCAGCCGTCAAAGGTAACGTTCACCACGGCAGACACTTGCAGCCGCGCCGCCGTTAAACGCATTTCAGTGCGGCTCCAATACGCCTCCGACACGGGAACGTTCCGTTGCTCTACGAATGCGTTTCTCCCCTTTTTCCCTTCCTCTCTCTTTTGCCCCCCCTCCTTGCACTCTTGCCTCATTCCTCACGTTCTGCCCAGACATTCGACCGATCAAAGTCAACCTTTCGTTACCGTTCTCAGCGCGACGGTGTACAACAGTATGACGGGTGTGCCCACGACTTCGGTTCAGTTGCGTGACGCCGGTCTATCGCGCCGATCGACAGTTACTCAGGGGGCGACGGATCGGACCACGTCACCGACACACAAAACACTTTCAAACAAACAAATACATACCGGATGGACACAGACAAACACGTGTACAGACATTCGCCAAACAAACGACCGCCGCCGCCGCCGCCGTCGTCGCGCTTACTGTACTGCACTGGACACGCGTGCATCTTGAATGACGACATCGGTGTGCGTGCGTCGTACGCAATCAGTCAGACACGGCTATCAAACATCAGAGTCGAATGGTACATCATCGTGCGTGTCGCCGTACACGTACAGTACAATACAACAACAATGCGTCTTAATGGCACGTTCATTTCAACGTCACTCACACACCTCCACGCTGCAGTTACGTCGCACCATTGTCGAACTCGGCGTACAGCAAAGGGAATAGTGGGCGGCAAAAAAAAAAAAAAAACCAAACAAAAACATTTCACATTTCACCCTCGCCATGTATGATGTGCAAAAAAAAAAAACAAACCCGCAAACGGCCGTCGTTACGGTGACACAAAAGTCGCCGATCGCACTGTCCCCCCTCGCAGACGGGTAACACACACACACACACACACACACACACCAACAACACCAATGGGTCAAAAACCACGCCAACGAGGCGTGCCACCATTCCACGCCACGGCGACCAACCTCGTGGCCGTACCCCGCGCAACACGCTTTGACGCGCCCCCCCCACCCACAAAAAAAAAAGGAAACACATACATCACAGCCGTCCACACAAACAACAACAACAACAATTCCGCCCTTCCCGCAAAAGGCACGTTGGTGGCCCTGAAAAGGGCCGTTTTGCCGCTCTCGCAACGGAGGAGCCTTCTCCATCCTTCCTTCCTTCCTTCCATTCCAGAGCCACCTCCTTACTTGGAGCTCGTGTACTTGGTCACCGCCTTCGTGCCCTCGCTCACGGCGTGCTTGGCCAGCTCGCCAGGCAGCAACAGCCGCACAGCGGTCTGGATCTCGCGGGACGTGATGGTCGAGCGCTTGTTGTAGTGCGCCAGGCGAGAAGCCTCGGCCGCAATGCGCTCGAAAATGTCGTTCACGAAGCTGTTCATGATGCTCATCGCCTTCGACGAGATGCCCGTGTCAGGGTGCACCTGCTTCAGCACCTTGTAGATGTAGATGGCATAGCTCTCCTTCCTCTTGCGCTTCTTCTTCTTGTCGCCCTTCGAAATGTTCTTCTGCGCCTTGCCAGCCTTCTTGGCGGCCTTCCCGCTAGTCTTGGGCGGCATCTCGAACCAACGTACGGCAGCAGCAACACCAGTAGCAAGCGCTCCGCTCTAGTCAGCGTCTCCCCACACAGTGGCACCCGCCGCCAGCCGCCGCCGCACCTTTACCAGCTCGCCCTGTTGCGGCCGCCGACCAATGGGGCGCGCGCGCAACCGGCCGCCGCACCCGAGCCCATAAAGCACCCCCACCCCGGAAGCGTCTGACTTGGAAGTGCCACATCGAGGAGGTTCGCAAAAAGGCCCTAGGCAGGATGCAGGTGGCCATATATGTAAAAAGAGGGATCCCCCACCACCAGGTATTCTTACCAGCTACCAACAAAATCGAAGCAGTGGCGGTGGAAGTAACCACAGCCACTGGACCCCTAACAATTGTTGCAGTCTACCGACCCCCACATGACCAGATAGATGAGGGAGACATAGCTGCTCTAGGGCAAATTGAAGGCAAACTCGTAATAGGGGGAGACTTCAATGCCAAACACCCTGACTGGAATTCTAGAGTAACCTCCAGAGCAGGCGCCAAACTGCAACAACTAGCGCGCACCCACCACTTCGAAACATGGGGTCCAGTCGAGCCCACACATTTTCCGAAAAACGGAAGCAGGCCCGATGTGTTAGACATAGCTCTCACCAGGAGGATCGCAGGATTTGTGACCGCAAGGACAATCAACAGAATGTCCTCCGACCACAACCCAGTGATTCTAGAAGTCGATGTGGGAGAATGGGTAGCACTCCCACGGTACCAGACGTCGTACAAACGTACAGACTGGGAGCGATACCAAGAAACTGTCGCCTCTGATATCGCTCGCGCTCCGCCACCTACTGCCGAAACAGTAGAACAAGCGCTACAAGACCTAACAGGCACCATCTTGCAGGCAGCGGAAGAAGCCACCCCTCCACAAAGGGATGGCCCACCGCCACAAATACAGCTCCCGGAACACTTGTTAGCTCAAATTCGACACAAGAACAGGGTGGCAAAAGAGTGGAAGATCACCAGAAATCAGGCCACCAGGAGGCTGCTCAATCGTCTACAGAGAGAACTGAAAGTAGCGCTCAATGAGCACAGAAACCAGCAATGGCAAAACCGCCTCACAGCTCTCAAAGTAGACGATCATACACTTTGGCAAGCAACCAAACAATTCACGAAAAGACGCGCTAGGATGCCGCCACTGCACGGCGAGCGGGGACTGGTCTACAGCAATGCTGAGAAGGCCAACGCCCTCGCCGACTCCTTCGAGAAGCAGTTTCAAACGGCAGAACCCGAGGATGAAGAGCATGAAGAGGTAGTCAGTCGTCAACTGGCCGTCTTCCTCAATGCTGAGGAGGACCCAGAGGACGAACCCATACTTTTTGCCCCCGAGGACGTGGCAAGAGTAATCAGGTCCCTCCCTACAAAAAAGGCGCCAGGGCACGACAGTGTCACAAACCAGTTAGTCAAAAAACTCCCACCCACAGCGATCACACACCTCGCGAACGTCCTCAACGAGATTACTCGTTCCCGCGAGTTCCCAGCTTGCTGGAAACATGCGGAAGTGGTCGCGATACACAAACCAGGAAAAGACCCTCTATTCCCGCAGCACTACAGGCCGATTAGCCTCTTGCCAACACTCAGCAAGATCTATGAGCGCCTCCTGCTAAAACCCATACAAGAACATATTACCAGAGAGCAAATTCTGCCGGATTTCCAATTTGGATTCCGGCAGAACCACTCTGCCCCACAACAGGTCATGAGAATGGTTGAAGCAGCCACAGAGGGCTTCAACCACAGAGGCTACTGCGGGATAGTGCTACTAGACGTAGCCAAAGCCTTTGATTCAGTATGGCATAGAGGGCTACTCTACAAGTTGTACTCACAAGGGTTTCCAGGGAGCATTGTTCAGCTAATCAAGAGCTACCTCGCGAATAGGACTTTCTCCGTCAAAGTAGAAACTGCCACCTCCACCAGAAGGCGTATTCGTGCTGGGGTGCCACAGGGATCGGTCCTGGGGCCCGTATTGTACAGCTTGTACACTGCGGACACACCGACGGCCCCCCTGGTGCACACCGCGCAGTACGCAGACGACACAGCCTTCTACACGAGAAATGCGAACAAGGACCTGGTCATTCGTAGGCTACAAAGGGTTTTAGATGACACAGAAACCTGGGCCCGTCGCTGGCGCATCACCATCAACTCGGAGAAGACGCAGGCAATGCTGATTACCCGCAGGCTCGGAAGGCGCGAACCTCCTCAACGTCCCCCCCTCCACCTCCACCTAAATGGAACCCAACTCCCCTGGCGCAGAACCGCCAAGTACCTTGGCGTAACCTTGGACTCTCGTCTTACGTGGAAACCCCACATAGACGAGGTCCACAGGAAGGCCTGCGCCAGAATGTCCATCCTATATCCTATCCTGAACACAACCAGCTCCCTTCCCTACCCAGTAGCAGTAAATGTCTACCAGGCCCTGATCCGGCCAGTAATGGAGTATGCGTGCCCTGTCTGGGGATACGCGGCAAAGCAGCACCTGGACAAACTCCAGAGGCTGCAGAACCGCGCCCTCAGAAGGGCACTACACTTACCTCTTGGGTTCCCTACAGAAGACCTGCACGCCGCAGCCGAAATCCCACTCCTGAGAGAGCGTTTCCAGGATCTGGCAAGGGCCTTCTACGAGGGTTCTTCCAGATCCGGAAACGCACTCATCCACTCCCTAGGTCGGTATGACATGTCCCGCGATAAACACAAGCGCCCTATGACGATCTTCGACGACTAAGTCGAAGAGAAAATCCCAACACCCAATCCATCATCCTGTTCCATCCCATATAACACCAAACTCTCGCCTACCTCAGGCAAGTACCAGACACACTCACAACAATCATCACAAATCACAGACACCAAAAACTACAGAAAAATCACACACACACGTTCACAGGGGAGTAAAAGCCGAAAGGCTACAGACTCCCCCTCACACTTCCCCAAAGAGGGGAAAGCAAAAGATGAGTGCAGGCAGGAGGCTGCGCCGGCACGCACTCCGCTGCTCGACTCGCTGCCGCTCGCACCGGTCGTTTTCGTTGCCGTTTCGTGTGCACCGTCGCTAGCCCATCGCCATGTCCGGACGCGGAAAGGGAGGCAAAGTCAAGGGCAAGTCAAAGTCCCGCTCAAGCAGGGCTGGGCTCCAGTTCCCGGTCGGCAGAATCCACCGCCTCCTGCGCAAGGGAAACTACGCAGAGCGCGTCGGCGCCGGGGCGCCCGTCTACCTCGCCGCCGTCATGGAGTACCTCGCGGCTGAGGTGCTCGAGCTGGCCGGAAACGCGGCCCGCGACAACAAGAAGACGCGCATCATCCCGCGCCACCTGCAGCTTGCCATCCGCAACGACGAGGAGCTCAACAAGCTCCTGTCGGGCGTCACCATCGCACAGGGTGGTGTCCTGCCCAACATCCAGGCCGTCCTGCTGCCAAAGAAGACCGAGAAGAAGGCCTAAAGGAGGCCAGGCAATCGCAGCGCCGCGTGCTCCCCTGCACGCAACGCGCTTTGCCGGCTCGGCCCACAACAATCGGCCCTTTTCAGGGCCACCACACAAACCTACGTCCAAAGCAAAATTTCAGTCGTCCTCGCCGCACCTTGTTTTGTTTTTTAACTTTGCACTGTCACAGCACAGCCGCCGCCGGCGCACGTCCGCCATCTTGTCGTCCACACAGCCCGTGTGGCCCAACACACACACACACATTTTGCACGGTCGCAGTCGCCTTCCAAACCGACAACGGCAGCAATAATGACCATTGTTAAAGGGAGGCGTGTCGACACACCGCCCTCCACTCCCGCGCGCAACGGCCGTCGACACGAACGAAACAGCTGATCCGGCCGCCTATGCCCACACGCCTTGCCTCGGAAACCCCAACGCCGCCGCAAACAAACACACAGAGCCAAACCACGCAAGCAAATAATCACCGCCTCTCGCACAACAACACACAGCCCGCCATCTCCGTCGCGATCGATACAAAGACACACAAACGAAGCAGCTCCACACACAGCCAGCCACATGACACGTTTCCTTTCCTTCTCCCCTCCCAGTCACATCACGTCGCTCAAACGGAAAGAAAGAAACAAAGACAGAGAGAAACAAACAAACAAACAACACAGCGCACACACGCAGCAACAACACAGACTCTTTCGCACTTTTCAACTTCCGAACAGTGTGGTGGCCCTGAAAAGGGCCGTTTTCTAGTCTCTCCCACCCACAAGCACGGCCGCGGGAAGGCCAGCGCCCGCTGCGACGCAGCCTAACCGCCGAAACCGTACAGGGTGCGCCCCTGCCTCTTCAGGGCGTACACCACGTCCATGGCCGTCACAGTCTTGCGCTTGGCGTGCTCAGTGTACGTCACCGCGTCGCGGATCACGTTCTCCAGGAACACCTTCAGCACCCCGCGGGTCTCCTCGTAGATCAGACCAGAGATGCGCTTCACGCCGCCCCTGCGAGCCAGGCGGCGGATGGCGGGCTTCGTGATGCCCTGGATGTTGTCGCGCAACACCTTGCGGTGCCGCTTGGCGCCACCCTTGCCGAGCCCCTTTCCTCCCTTGCCGCGGCCTGTCATCCTTCCTTCCTCGGGCAAAGCAAAACGTGCACAAACAGCAGCTGCAGCGGCTGGCGAGTCGGCTACGGTCTGCGCCCAGCGCGCCCGCCGCCCCCCTATATAGACTCTGGCCCGCCCTCCCCCCACCACGCGCAACCGAGGGCATATAAGCGCAGCACGGAGGCGCGCGGGCCCGTTGTCAAGGCAGCACCGGACGCCGCGCCGCACCTAACCTCCACGCACGCCGCTCCGCTACCGCTACCGCTACCGCTATGGCCCGCACAAAGCAAACGGCCCGCAAGTCCACCGGCGGAAAGGCGCCGCGCAAACAGCTCGCCACCAAGGCGGCGAGGAAGAGCGCGCCCGCCACCGGAGGCGTCAAGAAGCCCCACCGCTACAGGCCGGGCACCGTCGCCCTGCGAGAAATCAGGCGCTACCAGAAGAGCACAGAGCTGCTCATCCGCAAGCTGCCATTCCAGCGCCTAGTGCGCGAGATCGCCCAGGACTTCAAGACCGACCTGCGCTTCCAGAGCTCCGCAGTCATGGCCCTGCAGGAGGCCAGCGAGGCCTACCTCGTCGGCCTCTTCGAAGACACCAACCTGTGCGCAATCCACGCCAAGCGCGTCACCATCATGCCCAAGGACATCCAGCTCGCGCGCCGCATCCGCGGCGAGCGCGCCTAAACCGCGCCGCGGCACCGCACCGCACAAACAAAAACGGCCCTTTTCAGGGCCACTAACATCTCTCCGTCGCGAGCAAACTTTGTCGGTCGCCTGCCTCTCGCCCCGCAACCCAAAAACAAACACCGCCACTTCCCGTCCGTCCGCCACACCCGCTCACTCTGCCTGCCTGCTAGCAGCGCGCAACAATCACACATCATCCCTCCCCGGCGCTCCAAGCGCACAATACCCAACGGCCGACGTCACACCGCACGGGTGGCTGGCCGGCCGCCGCTTTCGTTTCGAAAACAAAAAAAACCCGCACTCCACTCCGACGGCCAACGGCCAGGCAGGCGCGCTCGCTCGCTCTACACGCCACCGACTCCTTCCACATCTCTCAACGTGCCCCCCGTTGCAAAACATAACACACACAAAGGAACAAAACAAAGACCAGACACGACTCGACAAGACAGACATCCGAGAAGAACGAACGCAGGCAAGCCAACCAACGTATTCAAACAAAACAACGTGACAGAAAACCAACCGTCGGCCGCCGCCACAAACACGGCGACAATCAACCACGACAACAACAACACCGCTTACCGCTACCGCCGCCCACACCCGCCACCGACCCCCGCAATCCAACCACCACGGCACGCAAACAGCATCCCCACGGGCATACAGACAGACACCCACACCAAACGCAACACGACAATCAAAACCTTCCCCGACGTGCTTTGATGGCCCTGAGAAGGGCCGTTTTGGGCCGCGCGTCTCTTGCGCGCCACTAGACGACGACGGGGGGTGGGGACGACGGAGTCAAGCGCCAAACCCTTCCTTTCCCATCTCTTTCTCCTCTACTCTACTTCTTCTTCTTGGGCGAAGCCTTCGCCTTAGACGGCGTCGTCGCCTTCTTCGGGCGCGGCGCCTTCGGCTTCTTCGTCGGAACCTTGGCGGCCTTCTTCGCCTTCGACGGCGACTTGGCCTTGGCCGGCTTGGCCGCAGCCGCCTTCTTCGCACCCGCGGGAGCGGCCGACGCCGCAGACGCCTTCTTGGCGGCGCCCGCCTTCCGACCGGTCGCCGCCTTCACGCCACCAGCCTTCTT
The DNA here is from genome assembly GCF_021461395.2 of Schistocerca americana. NCBI lineage: Eukaryota > Metazoa > Arthropoda > Insecta > Orthoptera > Acrididae > Schistocerca > Schistocerca americana. Next base: position 164,629 of record NW_025725990.1, on the reverse strand, counting down.
TGCGCCGGCCGCACGGGCGCCCTTCTTCTCCTTGCTGGCCGGAGCGGCGCGCTTCTTCTTGGCACCGCCAGCACGAGCCTTGCCGCCCTCGGCCGCCCCCCCGCCGCCGGCGCCGGCAAGCTTGAACGAGCCGGACGCGCCCTTCCCCTTCGTCTGCACCAGCTCGCCCGCCACGACGGCCGACTTGAGGTACTTCTTGATAAACGGCGCCAGCTTCTCCGCGTCCAGCTTGTAGTGCGCGGCTATGTACTTCTTGATCGCCTGCAGCGACGACCCGCCGCGCTCCTTCAGACTCTTGATGGCGGCCGTCACCATCTCAGAGGTGCGCGGGTGCGCAGGCTTGGCGCGCGGCTTCTTCGCAGACGACGCAGACTTGGCCTTCTTCGTAGTGCCGGTGGCGGCGGGTGCCGCAGCAGTCTCGTTCGTAGCCGCCTGATCTGCCATTTCGACGACGCGCGTAACACACAGCGAGAGCGAGCGGGACGGCAGGCACGCAAGCACAGCACAGCAGCAGAGCAGAGAATCACAAGGCCCAGCCAGTGTCGCGGGCGGGCGCGGACGGCCGAGAGAGCGGCCGCCACTCTGCGCGCCGCCGCGCCGCGCCTCCCGCGCTTGCTACCGCCCAACGTCCGACAGCCTGTGCGGAGCAGCCCCAAACCTGCGCCACAACCGCCCGCGCCTTTCAAACCACCGAGGATGGGGCTACACACAGCCACACCACAGTCGCCAACCAGTCGCCACGGCAGCGCCGCAAACCACGGCCAAACTGCAGCTACCGCGCGCTACAGCCTGGGTCGGCCCGCCGAGAATCGCCGCCCCCGCCCAAATGCCGCCCCCACAGCCCCAGCCGACGACCCGCCACAATGGCCAAACCTTCGGCAAAACTCCCACACCGTCGCCGCGGCAGCCCGGCCAGCGCGGCCGGCGCCACAGCCACACAAGCCGAGGCGTGCGGCGATGACGGCCGTGCAAACGCGCCTCCGCCGCCCCATCGCCTTCCGTCGCCCTCCCGCCGTTTCCCGATCGGCCCGCAGCCGTCGGGCCACATCGCGCGCCGTCCTCCTCCTCTCGCCCGCCAACATTCACAGCCGTTTCTCAACAATTGCCCGCCGCAAACGGACGCCGCCTGCGCAACAGGCGCCGCCGCCCCTCGCCGCTTCCGACCCAACCCCTCGACCGAGGCAAACCGCAATCCGAATCTACAGACCAACCCAATCTGCCGTCAAGCACACACGCCAGCCGACCTTACACGTTACGCGTTACACATTACGTTTACACGTCTAGGTTAGGTTAGGTTAGGTGGGCGTGGGTTAGGTTAAGGGGACTTGGGTTAGGTTAAGCGTCAAACTTAGGTTAAGCATTCAAACACGTCAGGCGTCAGAGGCTAGGTTAGGTTAGGTTACACGTTAGGTTAAGGGGTCAGTGCTAGGTTAAGAAGCGTCAAACGTAGGTTAAAAAAGCGTTCAAACGTGAGGCGTGAGCCGGACAGCTTACCGTACGTAGACGTTAGGGGCTCACAGGCTGAGCTCACCTCGCCACACCACAGGTTAGGTTCGGTTCGGTTCGCTCGGCTCAGCGTAAAGCGCCGAGGTCAGGGTTACGTTCGTTCACCTTCGGGCGCCACACTTTCGGTTGAAAGGTCGCGACGGGACGACGTCGGCAGGCACGCCGCAAACGAACAAAAAACGTACAGACGACGTCGAAAACCGCCGACAGACGGGGGAGCAGCACGACCACGACCAGATACCGAGCGCGAACGAGACACACGCGAACCACCCCCACCGGCCAAACGGCACCACACAACAACCCAGAGCACCACGTGTCGACACCAGAAGCAACCCGCCGCTCACGCGACATGGCTGGCACCGAAGGGCAACCGCCCGCAACTGCGCTTTCCGCGCCGGCCCGGATGCACGTCGTGCTACAACAACACCACTACCGTACACAGCCGCTGTTCACAACACCACTATCAATGGCGCGCCCGCGGCTCGCCGCCGTCGCAGTCGCAGCCGCAGCCCCAACGCCAGCACTTTTGCACCACCATTCACACGCACCGCAACACAGCTCGCCGACACAGCCGAACAAAACAAACACCACACAACAACAGCAACAACGCCGCCGCCTCTACTTGTGCCGGCGACCCACCCCGCCGATGGCGCACCTTTCGCCAGCCGGCAATCGACACACACGCACCCACCCCCCGGGGCCCAGTGCAAAAAAAAAACCACACAAAAACAAAACAAAAACAAAACAACACAAACGACACGGGAAGCGCACACCGCCACTTCGCGCGCACGCCACCAACCAGTCGTCGTCTCAAAATAACAAACACAAACAAAATAAACTAACAACTAGGGCAACACAAAACAAAAACGCCTCGCACGAACCGCCCACAAAAAGGACAAGCACACGCACAGCCTCTGCTGACGACCACGACGCAGCGGCACGCTGCTCCTGTCCCGCGCCCCGCGCCCCACTCGATTCACAACTCACGCGACACCGTCAACGACGGGCTCGCTTCCCGCAACCTACCACCTTTCCGCCACGACGCACAGCCCCAGCCCCAGCCCCACCCGACGACTGCACTTTCACCACCGCCTCCCCCTTCCCCCCCAAAACACACACACACACACACACACACACACACACACACACACAGCCAGCCAAAAACGCACTCGCGACCCACACATGCACGTGCATCGGCACACGCCAACCAGTCAACGTCGACAACCACACGCAAGGCTCGAAACGAAAACGAAACCGGCGTCCTTCCACGTTGCCATCAAGCTACGCGACACAAGACACAAGGAACCAACACAACAGCCGGCCCCACTAATTCCCACTCTCACGCCGCAAAAAGCACACCGAAACCGCCAAACACGCACGCACATTCCCCTTCGCACTGACACCACCGACCGGCTCGCTACCACACACCTCTCGGCAGCCGTTTCACGCCAATTCGCCACACCGCCCACACAGTCGACAAGCGCCCGCCCTGTACGGCACACGCAACGACGCAGCGCAGCAAAGGGCGCCCGCAACACATACCTCTCCGCCGCCCGACGCGCCAACCGCCACACCACACCGCCGGCCACTCGCAAATTGTGCACTGCCACCAGCCACACGTCCAACACGCCGCGCCGCCTCCGGCCACCCGCCAGGGGGCGCTCACGTCCGCGACAACAGCGCGGCCCGCCGGGCCGGGCCGAACCGAACCGAGCCGCCGCTGCTCTGCACTCGGCACGGCCACACCCTGCTGCAGACCGGGCTCGTCCCTCTGTACGCGTCTGCCTGCGCATCAACACAACACGACCTTTTTTGTTTTTTCTTCTCTCTACCGCCATCCCTTCTTCTCGCGTTTTACTCGTTGTTGCAGCAGCGGCGCACACCTACACATCCACAGCCCCAGCCGAGCCGGCCTCACCTCAGGGCCCGCCGCCAGCGTCTCCTCCTCGGGCACAGGTGCGGTGCTGTGGCCGCCCATCCAACCGCATTGCTGGCCGTCCAGCCACCAGGCGTTCCCACTGCCGCGAGCCACGCCGCGCACCGACCCTGCTGCAGAACACGAAGCATAGCCAGAGACCGACCGATACACAAAGCAAGCCGTCGCCTCGCCTCTTGTCCTTCCTGCCTTCCTTCCGCCCCCGCCCTTCTCACACCACCGCCTCTCCACTTTCGCCCCCCCCTCCTTTTTTTTTTTTTTTTTTTGTTTTCTTCTTTCTTTCTTTCTTTCTTTCTTTCTTTCTTTCTTTCTTTCTTTCTTTCTTTGGCCCTCTCTCCTTCCCGCCATGGCGGTTACGGCACCGCCTGCAGCGGCAGATTTTTTGCGCCCACACGCCTACTCCTACCACCATTAAACCTTGCCCTGCCCTGCCCTGCCCTGCCCTGCCCATCAACGTCGCAGTCGAACCGACGCTTGCCAACACACTGCCCACGTTCCTTTCTCTTTTCGGCCTACGCCCATTACGCGCCGCCGCCACAGCACCTTCCCTTCCCACAACACACCGACGTCATCACACGCACCCAAAACAGGGGCCACGACCGTGTTCCTCGCCCACTCCCATCCCGCACGGTACGCACATTCCCAACTACTACCGCGCACCCTCCCTTTCCAATCTGTGTGTCTCTGTGTCTGTGTCCTGTCCGCGCGTGACGCCTCTCAACATCCGCCGTCCCCCGTCCCGTTTTCGCCCCCATGCCGTCGTCGCGCCGCCTCCGCCCCTGTCCGCCCCGCACCACACCATACACCGCTGCTTGTCCCGGCCGTTGCCACCAAAGGCGCCGACCGCAAACGCGCCACGCCGCAGCCCCCGTGCGTCTCGCGCTCGCTTGCATCTCCGTGCCGACGCTGCCTCTCTTCCCGCTCGCACTCGACCTCGACAACACAGTCTTTGGCTCCGCCACTGCGTGTTCCGGTGGTACGCACGCTGCAACACGTATGTATTCATTACCAGAGCGATGGCGAGGCATGACAGCATCTCTGTCTGACCAGAGAGTTCTTTATCGCTGCTAGTCGGCGCTTGGACCGCGCCAGACGACAGTAGTGGCACGCACCGGGTCGCCAGGAACAGTTGTTATATATATATATTGTAGCGCGAGTCGGGAGAGGTAGTAGTCGGTCGACAGTAGTAGCGGGTGGACGGTTGTACTGAGCGGGCGTCGGCGGCGTGCTCTGCTCGTCTCGCGACTCTGGTCACGGTTCGGGACGATGTATAGTCTATTGTGTTATAATCAAACGGTGGTGTGACGCTGCATTGCGCAAATCTGATAACGTATGTTCATTGTACTTATTTTGTTCAACAACAAAAGCCCCACTATTACTTTTTTTCTAAAGTAACTTTTGTCTCTTAACGAAAAACATTCACTTTTTAAAGACTACTTCCTATGGCATTTCCCTCCAAGGGGTGCAATTAATTACCAGCCAGCACTCATTCATTGCACACAGCTGTGTAAGGGGTATCTACAATTGAGGAGCGGATATAAATGCAATTTTTTGTTTTTTTTTTTTTTTTTGTGTGTGTGTTGTAACCTCCCAGCAAAATTTAAAATAATGGACAATGTTATTTACGGATGCTAATGGACATTGCGCTAATTGTAACCTCGCCCACAATGAGAGGTATTGAAAATGGCAACACAAATGTGAAATTCGCAATCTGACTCAAATATAAAGTCTTCACACAACATTTAAAAAAGTCCGTTCAGTGACAAGAAACTTCAATTAAACCGAAATATCGGTCTTTGGCCCTGTGCAAAACAATCAGAATTAAAGTCTTACCTCCGAATAAATGGATGTCACATTTCTGCTCTGGTTGTTGCGCAGCGCTTGGAGGAACTGCATTGCAAATAATAATATTCTCTTTTTTTGTGATTTTAGTGACATTTTTCTTCAAAGAAGTGGAATGAAATGTGAAGTGCAACGAACTCTTTAGTTCAATAAACAATTAAATGTTTGAAAAATGCTTTTGAAATAAAAATTATTATTGGGGAACTTGTTGGAGAATAATTACAATAAATACAATTTTTCATTATCTAATGATTATATTAATTAACAGTATACCTTATTCACCATCTTGACCAGTGTTGCCGACCGCCTACATCACACAACCGCACTCGGCTGCTACTACTGACCGACCGCTCTGCATGACGACTATTGGCGTACTGCACGCGACGACTACTGACAGAGTACAGCCCTCAACTACACAGAGCTACGGACTCGCAACGACTACTGACTGACTGACTGACTGACTGACTGAGAACCGCTCGCAACACTCGCGCAGTCCAGCGCAAACTCTCTGGTCACAGATGCTACAATGTCTCGCCATCGCTACTATGTTACATACGTGTTTCAGTGTCTTTTTCATTGGGGTAACGATCTTTGGCTCTTTTTATTCTGAATACAGGGCCAAAGGTCAACGCTGCTGCCCTTATACAATTTATCAGGTTTCATTATGTCTGTTGCAATGTTACATACGGTTCACTCTTTCATTAATATTATCGTTGGGTTTGTTTTGTAGGGACGTTAACATTCTGGCACATTTTTATTATCATCGGACTCTCTGCTATTTGTGCAGGGAGGTTATACCTGGGTCCATTTCCATTTCCATTTACATTTTAATATTGATAGACTTTTTGTTTTCTTGTTGTTTTTCCTTCTTTTTTTTTTGTTGTTTTTTTTTTGTTTTGTTTTTCCCGCTCTCACCACCACCGCCGCATCACGCCTTCCGTTTTCTTGGTTTCTTTTCTGTTCTTCAACTGCTTCAACATCACCGCGCCCCATTTCCACACCACAGCCATCAGCCTCCAAGACGGGCGGGCGCAGTGTGCCATTTCCGGCGCACAAGCACACCCGTACGGTACTCTCCTCGCCCCCACGCCACCAACAACACAGCGACCACGCGGCTTTCAGGCACGGCACGGCACCGGCGAAATGCGCCGCCCCCGCCCCTCCGCGCATCCGTCCGTCTCGCCACGTTCACTGACAGCCGCGTCTGCGGCTACACCACGACAACCACAACACAACACCGCTCCCCTCCCTGGCAACTCACATTGTTTTTCTCCTCCTCTTTTGCACAAACCACAACGCCGAGCACAGGCGCAAGCCACCCACACCGCGCCCCTCCCCGTCCCGTCTTTGGCCGCCGCTCCTCGTTTCCTCGTTTGCCCCCTCCCATCTCCCGAAATGCCATGCCAGCAGCGTTACGCATGCCCCTCCCCTGTCCACACAACACTACCGCCTAACGAACAGCCTTCCGGGCCACATGCAGGGCACGCCCACCTCCAAACACTGCCAATTCACGGACGCACGCACACACACACACACACACACACACACGCACGCACACACACTCACTTTCTCGACACCTTTCTGTACGGAGGGTGCGTCATCTCGACCGTGACAGAGTGACGGCAACTATCGACGATCCATTTCCCCCCACTGGTAAAACATGTCCACTAACACCTACATACATCATTCAAGTACACAGACAATAGCATACACACAATGGGAGGGCACACGAACATGGACGGCACGGCACTGTCATACACTCTTCCTCAGAACCATATCAACAAACGTTACGTACATCCGGGAAAGCGAAAGCGAAAGCAAAAGCAAAGGGCAAAGCCCAATGCAGCCGTCAAAGGTAACGTTCACCACGGCAGACACTTGCAGCCGCGCCGCCGTTAAACGCATTTCAGTGCGGCTCCAATACGCCTCCGACACGGGAACGTTCCGTTGCTCTACGAATGCGTTTCTCCCCTTTTTCCCTTCCTCTCTCTTTTGCCCCCCCTCCTTGCACTCTTGCCTCATTCCTCACGTTCTGCCCAGACATTCGACCGATCAAAGTCAACCTTTCGTTACCGTTCTCAGCGCGACGGTGTACAACAGTATGACGGGTGTGCCCACGACTTCGGTTCAGTTGCGTGACGCCGGTCTATCGCGCCGATCGACAGTTACTCAGGGGGCGACGGATCGGACCACGTCACCGACACACAAAACACTTTCAAACAAACAAATACATACCGGATGGACACAGACAAACACGTGTACAGACATTCGCCAAACAAACGACCGCCGCCGCCGCCGCCGTCGTCGCGCTTACTGTACTGCACTGGACACGCGTGCATCTTGAATGACGACATCGGTGTGCGTGCGTCGTACGCAATCAGTCAGACACGGCTATCAAACATCAGAGTCGAATGGTACATCATCGTGCGTGTCGCCGTACACGTACAGTACAATACAACAACAATGCGTCTTAATGGCACGTTCATTTCAACGTCACTCACACACCTCCACGCTGCAGTTACGTCGCACCATTGTCGAACTCGGCGTACAGCAAAGGGAATAGTGGGCGGCAAAAAAAAAAAAAAAACCAAACAAAAACATTTCACATTTCACCCTCGCCATGTATGATGTGCAAAAAAAAAAAACAAACCCGCAAACGGCCGTCGTTACGGTGACACAAAAGTCGCCGATCGCACTGTCCCCCCTCGCAGACGGGTAACACACACACACACACACACACACACCAACAACACCAATGGGTCAAAAACCACGCCAACGAGGCGTGCCACCATTCCACGCCACGGCGACCAACCTCGTGGCCGTACCCCGCGCAACACGCTTTGACGCGCCCCCCCCACCCACAAAAAAAAAAGGAAACACATACATCACAGCCGTCCACACAAACAACAACAACAACAATTCCGCCCTTCCCGCAAAAGGCACGTTGGTGGCCCTGAAAAGGGCCGTTTTGCCGCTCTCGCAACGGAGGAGCCTTCTCCATCCTTCCTTCCTTCCTTCCATTCCAGAGCCACCTCCTTACTTGGAGCTCGTGTACTTGGTCACCGCCTTCGTGCCCTCGCTCACGGCGTGCTTGGCCAGCTCGCCAGGCAGCAACAGCCGCACAGCGGTCTGGATCTCGCGGGACGTGATGGTCGAGCGCTTGTTGTAGTGCGCCAGGCGAGAAGCCTCGGCCGCAATGCGCTCGAAAATGTCGTTCACGAAGCTGTTCATGATGCTCATCGCCTTCGACGAGATGCCCGTGTCAGGGTGCACCTGCTTCAGCACCTTGTAGATGTAGATGGCATAGCTCTCCTTCCTCTTGCGCTTCTTCTTCTTGTCGCCCTTCGAAATGTTCTTCTGCGCCTTGCCAGCCTTCTTGGCGGCCTTCCCGCTAGTCTTGGGCGGCATCTCGAACCAACGTACGGCAGCAGCAACACCAGTAGCAAGCGCTCCGCTCTAGTCAGCGTCTCCCCACACAGTGGCACCCGCCGCCAGCCGCCGCCGCACCTTTACCAGCTCGCCCTGTTGCGGCCGCCGACCAATGGGGCGCGCGCGCAACCGGCCGCCGCACCCGAGCCCATAAAGCACCCCCACCCCGGCTGCGCCGGCACGCACTCCGCTGCTCGACTCGCTGCCGCTCGCACCGGTCGTTTTCGTTGCCGTTTCGTGTGCACCGTCGCTAGCCCATCGCCATGTCCGGACGCGGAAAGGGAGGCAAAGTCAAGGGCAAGTCAAAGTCCCGCTCAAGCAGGGCTGGGCTCCAGTTCCCGGTCGGCAGAATCCACCGCCTCCTGCGCAAGGGAAACTACGCAGAGCGCGTCGGCGCCGGGGCGCCCGTCTACCTCGCCGCCGTCATGGAGTACCTCGCGGCTGAGGTGCTCGAGCTGGCCGGAAACGCGGCCCGCGACAACAAGAAGACGCGCATCATCCCGCGCCACCTGCAGCTTGCCATCCGCAACGACGAGGAGCTCAACAAGCTCCTGTCGGGCGTCACCATCGCACAGGGTGGTGTCCTGCCCAACATCCAGGCCGTCCTGCTGCCAAAGAAGACCGAGAAGAAGGCCTAAAGGAGGCCAGGCAATCGCAGCGCCGCGTGCTCCCCTGCACGCAACGCGCTTTGCCGGCTCGGCCCACAACAATCGGCCCTTTTCAGGGCCACCACACAAACCTACGTCCAAAGCAAAATTTCAGTCGTCCTCGCCGCACCTTGTTTTGTTTTTTAACTTTGCACTGTCACAGCACAGCCGCCGCCGGCGCACGTCCGCCATCTTGTCGTCCACACAGCCCGTGTGGCCCAACACACACACACACATTTTGCACGGTCGCAGTCGCCTTCCAAACCGACAACGGCAGCAATAATGACCATTGTTAAAGGGAGGCGTGTCGACACACCGCCCTCCACTCCCGCGCGCAACGGCCGTCGACACGAACGAAACAGCTGATCCGGCCGCCTATGCCCACACGCCTTGCCTCGGAAACCCCAACGCCGCCGCAAACAAACACACAGAGCCAAACCACGCAAGCAAATAATCACCGCCTCTCGCACAACAACACACAGCCCGCCATCTCCGTCGCGATCGATACAAAGACACACAAACGAAGCAGCTCCACACACAGCCAGCCACATGACACGTTTCCTTTCCTTCTCCCCTCCCAGTCACATCACGTCGCTCAAACGGAAAGAAAGAAACAAAGACAGAGAGAAACAAACAAACAAACAACACAGCGCACACACGCAGCAACAACACAGACTCTTTCGCACTTTTCAACTTCCGAACAGTGTGGTGGCCCTGAAAAGGGCCGTTTTCTAGTCTCTCCCACCCACAAGCACGGCCGCGGGAAGGCCAGCGCCCGCTGCGACGCAGCCTAACCGCCGAAACCGTACAGGGTGCGCCCCTGCCTCTTCAGGGCGTACACCACGTCCATGGCCGTCACAGTCTTGCGCTTGGCGTGCTCAGTGTACGTCACCGCGTCGCGGATCACGTTCTCCAGGAACACCTTCAGCACCCCGCGGGTCTCCTCGTAGATCAGACCAGAGATGCGCTTCACGCCGCCCCTGCGAGCCAGGCGGCGGATGGCGGGCTTCGTGATGCCCTGGATGTTGTCGCGCAACACCTTGCGGTGCCGCTTGGCGCCACCCTTGCCGAGCCCCTTTCCTCCCTTGCCGCGGCCTGTCATCCTTCCTTCCTCGGGCAAAGCAAAACGTGCACAAACAGCAGCTGCAGCGGCTGGCGAGTCGGCTACGGTCTGCGCCCAGCGCGCCCGCCGCCCCCCTATATAGACTCTGGCCCGCCCTCCCCCCACCACGCGCAACCGAGGGCATATAAGCGCAGCACGGAGGCGCGCGGGCCCGTTGTCAAGGCAGCACCGGACGCCGCGCCGCACCTAACCTCCACGCACGCCGCTCCGCTACCGCTACCGCTACCGCTATGGCCCGCACAAAGCAAACGGCCCGCAAGTCCACCGGCGGAAAGGCGCCGCGCAAACAGCTCGCCACCAAGGCGGCGAGGAAGAGCGCGCCCGCCACCGGAGGCGTCAAGAAGCCCCACCGCTACAGGCCGGGCACCGTCGCCCTGCGAGAAATCAGGCGCTACCAGAAGAGCACAGAGCTGCTCATCCGCAAGCTGCCATTCCAGCGCCTAGTGCGCGAGATCGCCCAGGACTTCAAGACCGACCTGCGCTTCCAGAGCTCCGCAGTCATGGCCCTGCAGGAGGCCAGCGAGGCCTACCTCGTCGGCCTCTTCGAAGACACCAACCTGTGCGCAATCCACGCCAAGCGCGTCACCATCATGCCCAAGGACATCCAGCTCGCGCGCCGCATCCGCGGCGAGCGCGCCTAAACCGCGCCGCGGCACCGCACCGCACAAACAAAAACGGCCCTTTTCAGGGCCACTAACATCTCTCCGTCGCGAGCAAACTTTGTCGGTCGCCTGCCTCTCGCCCCGCAACCCAAAAACAAACACCGCCACTTCCCGTCCGTCCGCCACACCCGCTCACTCTGCCTGCCTGCTAGCAGCGCGCAACAATCACACATCATCCCTCCCCGGCGCTCCAAGCGCACAATACCCAACGGCCGACGTCACACCGCACGGGTGGCTGGCCGGCCGCCGCTTTCGTTTCGAAAACAAAAAAAACCCGCACTCCACTCCGACGGCCAACGGCCAGGCAGGCGCGCTCGCTCGCTCTACACGCCACCGACTCCTTCCACATCTCTCAACGTGCCCCCCGTTGCAAAACATAACACACACAAAGGAACAAAACAAAGACCAGACACGACTCGACAAGACAGACATCCGAGAAGAACGAACGCAGGCAAGCCAACCAACGTATTCAAACAAAACAACGTGACAGAAAACCAACCGTCGGCCGCCGCCACAAACACGGCGACAATCAACCACGACAACAACAACACCGCTTACCGCTACCGCCGCCCACACCCGCCACCGACCCCCGCAATCCAACCACCACGGCACGCAAACAGCATCCCCACGGGCATACAGACAGACACCCACACCAAACGCAACACGACAATCAAAACCTTCCCCGACGTGCTTTGATGGCCCTGAGAAGGGCCGTTTTGGGCCGCGCGTCTCTTGCGCGCCACTAGACGACGACGGGGGGTGGGGACGACGGAGTCAAGCGCCAAACCCTTCCTTTCCCATCTCTTTCTCCTCTACTCTACTTCTTCTTCTTGGGCGAAGCCTTCGCCTTAGACGGCGTCGTCGCCTTCTTCGGGCGCGGCGCCTTCGGCTTCTTCGTCGGAACCTTGGCGGCCTTCTTCGCCTTCGACGGCGACTTGGCCTTGGCCGGCTTGGCCGCAGCCGCCTTCTTCGCACCCGCGGGAGCGGCCGACGCCGCAGACGCCTTCTTGGCGGCGCCCGCCTTCCGACCGGTCGCCGCCTTCACGCCACCAGCCTTCTTTGCGCCGGCCGCACGGGCGCCCTTCTTCTCCTTGCTGGCCGGAGCGGCGCGCTTCTTCTTGGCACCGCCAGCACGAGCCTTGCCGCCCTCGGCCGCCCCCCCGCCGCCGGCGCCGGCAAGCTTGAACGAGCCGGACGCGCCCTTCCCCTTCGTCTGCACCAGCTCGCCCGCCACGACGGCCGACTTGAGGTACTTCTTGATAAACGGCGCCAGCTTCTCCGCGTCCAGCTTGTAGTGCGCGGCTATGTACTTCTTGATCGCCTGCAGCGACGACCCGCCGCGCTCCTTCAGACTCTTGATGGCGGCCGTCACCATCTCAGAGGTGCGCGGGTGCGCAGGCTTGGCGCGCGGCTTCTTCGCAGACGACGCAGACTTGGCCTTCTTCGTAGTGCCGGTGGCGGCGGGTGCCGCAGCAGTCTCGTTCGTAGCCGCCTGATCTGCCATTTCGACGACGCGCGTAACACACAGCGAGAGCGAGCGGGACGGCAGGCACGCAAGCACAGCACAGCAGCAGAGCAGAGAATCACAAGGCCCAGCCAGTGTCGCGGGCGGGCGCGGACGGCCGAGAGAGCGGCCGCCACTCTGCGCGCCGCCGCGCCGCGCCTCCCGCGCTTGCTACCGCCCAACGTCCGACAGCCTGTGCGGAGCAGCCCCAAACCTGCGCCACAACCGCCCGCGCCTTTCAAACCACCGAGGATGGGGCTACACACAGCCACACCACAGTCGCCAACCAGTCGCCACGGCAGCGCCGCAAACCACGGCCAAACTGCAGCTACCGCGCGCTACAGCCTGGGTCGGCCCGCCGAGAATCGCCGCCCCCGCCCAAATGCCGCCCCCACAGCCCCAGCCGACGACCCGCCACAATGGCCAAACCTTCGGCAAAACTCCCACACCGTCGCCGCGGCAGCCCGGCCAGCGCGGCCGGCGCCACAGCCACACAAGCCGAGGCGTGCGGCGATGACGGCCGTGCAAACGCGCCTCCGCCGCCCCATCGCCTTCCGTCGCCCTCCCGCCGTTTCCCGATCGGCCCGCAGCCGTCGGGCCACATCGCGCGCCGTCCTCCTCCTCTCGCCCGCCAACATTCACAGCCGTTTCTCAACAATTGCCCGCCGCAAACGGACGCCGCCTGCGCAACAGGCGCCGCCGCCCCTCGCCGCTTCCGACCCAACCCCTCGACCGAGGCAAACCGCAATCCGAATCTACAGACCAACCCAATCTGCCGTCAAGCACACACGCCAGCCGACCTTACACGTTACGCGTTACACATTACGTTTACACGTCTAGGTTAGGTTAGGTTAGGTGGGCGTGGGTTAGGTTAAGGGGACTTGGGTTAGGTTAAGCGTCAAACTTAGGTTAAGCATTCAAACACGTCAGGCGTCAGAGGCTAGGTTAGGTTAGGTTACACGTTAGGTTAAGGGGTCAGTGCTAGGTTAAGAAGCGTCAAACGTAGGTTAAAAAAGCGTTCAAACGTGAGGCGTGAGCCGGACAGCTTACCGTACGTAGACGTTAGGGGCTCACAGGCTGAGCTCACCTCGCCACACCACAGGTTAGGTTCGGTTCGGTTCGCTCGGCTCAGCGTAAAGCGCCGAGGTCAGGGTTACGTTCGTTCACCTTCGGGCGCCACACTTTCGGTTGAAAGGTCGCGACGGGACGACGTCGGCAGGCACGCCGCAAACGAACAAAAAACGTACAGACGACGTCGAAAACCGCCGACAGACGGGGGAGCAGCACGACCACGACCAGATACCGAGCGCGAACGAGACACACGCGAACCACCCCCACCGGCCAAACGGCACCACACAACAACCCAGAGCACCACGTGTCGACACCAGAAGCAACCCGCCGCTCACGCGACATGGCTGGCACCGAAGGGCAACCGCCCGCAACTGCGCTTTCCGCGCCGGCCCGGATGCACGTCGTGCTACAACAACACCACTACCGTACACAGCCGCTGTTCACAACACCACTATCAATGGCGCGCCCGCGGCTCGCCGCCGTCGCAGTCGCAGCCGCAGCCCCAACGCCAGCACTTTTGCACCACCATTCACACGCACCGCAACACAGCTCGCCGACACAGCCGAACAAAACAAACACCACACAACAACAGCAACAACGCCGCCGCCTCTACTTGTGCCGGCGACCCACCCCGCCGATGGCGCACCTTTCGCCAGCCGGCAATCGACACACACGCACCCACCCCCCGGGGCCCAGTGCAAAAAAAAAACCACACAAAAACAAAACAAAAACAAAACAACACAAACGACACGGGAAGCGCACACCGCCACTTCGCGCGCACGCCACCAACCAGTCGTCGTCTCAAAATAACAAACACAAACAAAATAAACTAACAACTAGGGCAACACAAAACAAAAACGCCTCGCACGAACCGCCCACAAAAAGGACAAGCACACGCACAGCCTCTGCTGACGACCACGACGCAGCGGCACGCTGCTCCTGTCCCGCGCCCCGCGCCCCACTCGATTCACAACTCACGCGACACCGTCAACGACGGGCTCGCTTCCCGCAACCTACCACCTTTCCGCCACGACGCACAGCCCCAGCCCCAGCCCCACCCGACGACTGCACTTTCACCACCGCCTCCCCCTTCCCCCCCAAAACACACACACACACACACACACACACACACACACACACAGCCAGCCAAAAACGCACTCGCGACCCACACATGCACGTGCATCGGCACACGCCAACCAGTCAACGTCGACAACCACACGCAAGGCTCGAAACGAAAACGAAACCGGCGTCCTTCCACGTTGCCATCAAGCTACGCGACACAAGACACAAGGAACCAACACAACAGCCGGCCCCACTAATTCCCACTCTCACGCCGCAAAAAGCACACCGAAACCGCCAAACACGCACGCACATTCCCCTTCGCACTGACACCACCGACCGGCTCGCTACCACACACCTCTCGGCAGCCGTTTCACGCCAATTCGCCACACCGCCCACACAGTCGACAAGCGCCCGCCCTGTACGGCACACGCAACGACGCAGCGCAGCAAAGGGCGCCCGCAACACATACCTCTCCGCCGCCCGACGCGCCAACCGCCACACCACACCGCCGGCCACTCGCAAATTGTGCACTGCCACCAGCCACACGTCCAACACGCCGCGCCGCCTCCGGCCACCCGCCAGGGGGCGCTCACGTCCGCGACAACAGCGCGGCCCGCCGGGCCGGGCCGAACCGAACCGAGCCGCCGCTGCTCTGCACTCGGCACGGCCACACCCTGCTGCAGACCGGGCTCGTCCCTCTGTACGCGTCTGCCTGCGCATCAACACAACACGACCTTTTTTGTTTTTTCTTCTCTCTACCGCCATCCCTTCTTCTCGCGTTTTACTCGTTGTTGCAGCAGCGGCGCACACCTACACATCCACAGCCCCAGCCGAGCCGGCCTCACCTCAGGGCCCGCCGCCAGCGTCTCCTCCTCGGGCACAGGTGCGGTGCTGTGGCCGCCCATCCAACCGCATTGCTGGCCGTCCAGCCACCAGGCGTTCCCACTGCCGCGAGCCACGCCGCGCACCGACCCTGCTGCAGAACACGAAGCATAGCCAGAGACCGACCGATACACAAAGCAAGCCGTCGCCTCGCCTCTTGTCCTTCCTGCCTTCCTTCCGCCCCCGCCCTTCTCACACCACCGCCTCTCCACTTTCGCCCCCCCCTCCTTTTTTTTTTTTTTTTTTTGTTTTCTTCTTTCTTTCTTTCTTTCTTTCTTTCTTTCTTTCTTTCTTTCTTTCTTTCTTTGGCCCTCTCTCCTTCCCGCCATGGCGGTTACGGCACCGCCTGCAGCGGCAGATTTTTTGCGCCCACACGCCTACTCCTACCACCATTAAACCTTGCCCTGCCCTGCCCTGCCCTGCCCTGCCCATCAACGTCGCAGTCGAACCGACGCTTGCCAACACACTGCCCACGTTCCTTTCTCTTTTCGGCCTACGCCCATTACGCGCCGCCGCCACAGCACCTTCCCTTCCCACAACACACCGACGTCATCACACGCACCCAAAACAGGGGCCACGACCGTGTTCCTCGCCCACTCCCATCCCGCACGGTACGCACATTCCCAACTACTACCGCGCACCCTCCCTTTCCAATCTGTGTGTCTCTGTGTCTGTGTCCTGTCCGCGCGTGACGCCTCTCAACATCCGCCGTCCCCCGTCCCGTTTTCGCCCCCATGCCGTCGTCGCGCCGCCTCCGCCCCTGTCCGCCCCGCACCACACCATACACCGCTGCTTGTCCCGGCCGTTGCCACCAAAGGCGCCGACCGCAAACGCGCCACGCCGCAGCCCCCGTGCGTCTCGCGCTCGCTTGCATCTCCGTGCCGACGCTGCCTCTCTTCCCGCTCGCACTCGACCTCGACAACACAGTCTTTGGCTCCGCCACTGCGTGTTCCGGTGGTACGCACGCTGCAACACGTATGTATTCATTACCAGAGCGATGGCGAGGCATGACAGCATCTCTGTCTGACCAGAGAGTTCTTTATCGCTGCTAGTCGGCGCTTGGACCGCGCCAGACGACAGTAGTGGCACGCACCGGGTCGCCAGGAACAGTTGTTATATATATATATTGTAGCGCGAGTCGGGAGAGGTAGTAGTCGGTCGACAGTAGTAGCGGGTGGACGGTTGTACTGAGCGGGCGTCGGCGGCGTGCTCTGCTCGTCTCGCGACTCTGGTCACGGTTCGGGACGATGTATAGTCTATTGTGTTATAATCAAACGGTGGTGTGACGCTGCATTGCGCAAATCTGATAACGTATGTTCATTGTACTTATTTTGTTCAACAACAAAAGCCCCACTATTACTTTTTTTCTAAAGTAACTTTTGTCTCTTAACGAAAAACATTCACTTTTTAAAGACTACTTCCTATGGCATTTCCCTCCAAGGGGTGCAATTAATTACCAGCCAGCACTCATTCATTGCACACAGCTGTGTAAGGGGTATCTACAATTGAGGAGCGGATATAAATGCAATTTTTTGTTTTTTTTTTTTTTTTTGTGTGTGTGTTGTAACCTCCCAGCAAAATTTAAAATAATGGACAATGTTATTTACGGATGCTAATGGACATTGCGCTAATTGTAACCTCGCCCACAATGAGAGGTATTGAAAATGGCAACACAAATGTGAAATTCGCAATCTGACTCAAATATAAAGTCTTCACACAACATTTAAAAAAGTCCGTTCAGTGACAAGAAACTTCAATTAAACCGAAATATCGGTCTTTGGCCCTGTGCAAAACAATCAGAATTAAAGTCTTACCTCCGAATAAATGGATGTCACATTTCTGCTCTGGTTGTTGCGCAGCGCTTGGAGGAACTGCATTGCAAATAATAATATTCTCTTTTTTTGTGATTTTAGTGACATTTTTCTTCAAAGAAGTGGAATGAAATGTGAAGTGCAACGAACTCTTTAGTTCAATAAACAATTAAATGTTTGAAAAATGCTTTTGAAATAAAAATTATTATTGGGGAACTTGTTGGAGAATAATTACAATAAATACAATTTTTCATTATCTAATGATTATATTAATTAACAGTATACCTTATTCACCATCTTGACCAGTGTTGCCGACCGCCTACATCACACAACCGCACTCGGCTGCTACTACTGACCGACCGCTCTGCATGACGACTATTGGCGTACTGCACGCGACGACTACTGACAGAGTACAGCCCTCAACTACACAGAGCTACGGACTCGCAACGACTACTGACTGACTGACTGACTGACTGACTGAGAACCGCTCGCAACACTCGCGCAGTCCAGCGCAAACTCTCTGGTCACAGATGCTACAATGTCTCGCCATCGCTACTATGTTACATACGTGTTTCAGTGTCTTTTTCATTGGGGTAACGATCTTTGGCTCTTTTTATTCTGAATACAGGGCCAAAGGTCAACGCTGCTGCCCTTATACAATTTATCAGGTTTCATTATGTCTGTTGCAATGTTACATACGGTTCACTCTTTCATTAATATTATCGTTGGGTTTGTTTTGTAGGGACGTTAACATTCTGGCACATTTTTATTATCATCGGACTCTCTGCTATTTGTGCAGGGAGGTTATACCTGGGTCCATTTCCATTTCCATTTACATTTTAATATTGATAGACTTTTTGTTTTCTTGTTGTTTTTCCTTCTTTTTTTTTTGTTGTTTTTTTTTTGTTTTGTTTTTCCCGCTCTCACCACCACCGCCGCATCACGCCTTCCGTTTTCTTGGTTTCTTTTCTGTTCTTCAACTGCTTCAACATCACCGCGCCCCATTTCCACACCACAGCCATCAGCCTCCAAGACGGGCGGGCGCAGTGTGCCATTTCCGGCGCACAAGCACACCCGTACGGTACTCTCCTCGCCCCCACGCCACCAACAACACAGCGACCACGCGGCTTTCAGGCACGGCACGGCACCGGCGAAATGCGCCGCCCCCGCCCCTCCGCGCATCCGTCCGTCTCGCCACGTTCACTGACAGCCGCGTCTGCGGCTACACCACGACAACCACAACACAACACCGCTCCCCTCCCTGGCAACTCACATTGTTTTTCTCCTCCTCTTTTGCACAAACCACAACGCCGAGCACAGGCGCAAGCCACCCACACCGCGCCCCTCCCCGTCCCGTCTTTGGCCGCCGCTCCTCGTTTCCTCGTTTGCCCCCTCCCATCTCCCGAAATGCCATGCCAGCAGCGTTACGCATGCCCCTCCCCTGTCCACACAACACTACCGCCTAACGAACAGCCTTCCGGGCCACATGCAGGGCACGCCCACCTCCAAACACTGCCAATTCACGGACGCACGCACACACACACACACACACACACACACACACGCACGCACACACACTCACTTTCTCGACACCTTTCTGTACGGAGGGTGCGTCATCTCGACCGTGACAGAGTGACGGCAACTATCGACGATCCATTTCCCCCCACTGGTAAAACATGTCCACTAACACCTACATACATCATTCAAGTACACAGACAATAGCATACACACAATGGGAGGGCACACGAACATGGACGGCACGGCACTGTCATACACTCTTCCTCAGAACCATATCAACAAACGTTACGTACATCCGGGAAAGCGAAAGCGAAAGCAAAAGCAAAGGGCAAAGCCCAATGCAGCCGTCAAAGGTAACGTTCACCACGGCAGACACTTGCAGCCGCGCCGCCGTTAAACGCATTTCAGTGCGGCTCCAATACGCCTCCGACACGGGAACGTTCCGTTGCTCTACGAATGCGTTTCTCCCCTTTTTCCCTTCCTCTCTCTTTTGCCCCCCCTCCTTGCACTCTTGCCTCATTCCTCACGTTCTGCCCAGACATTCGACCGATCAAAGTCAACCTTTCGTTACCGTTCTCAGCGCGACGGTGTACAACAGTATGACGGGTGTGCCCACGACTTCGGTTCAGTTGCGTGACGCCGGTCTATCGCGCCGATCGACAGTTACTCAGGGGGCGACGGATCGGACCACGTCACCGACACACAAAACACTTTCAAACAAACAAATACATACCGGATGGACACAGACAAACACGTGTACAGACATTCGCCAAACAAACGACCGCCGCCGCCGCCGCCGTCGTCGCGCTTACTGTACTGCACTGGACACGCGTGCATCTTGAATGACGACATCGGTGTGCGTGCGTCGTACGCAATCAGTCAGACACGGCTATCAAACATCAGAGTCGAATGGTACATCATCGTGCGTGTCGCCGTACACGTACAGTACAATACAACAACAATGCGTCTTAATGGCACGTTCATTTCAACGTCACTCACACACCTCCACGCTGCAGTTACGTCGCACCATTGTCGAACTCGGCGTACAGCAAAGGGAATAGTGGGCGGCAAAAAAAAAAAAAAAACCAAACAAAAACATTTCACATTTCACCCTCGCCATGTATGATGTGCAAAAAAAAAAAACAAACCCGCAAACGGCCGTCGTTACGGTGACACAAAAGTCGCCGATCGCACTGTCCCCCCTCGCAGACGGGTAACACACACACACACACACACACACACCAACAACACCAATGGGTCAAAAACCACGCCAACGAGGCGTGCCACCATTCCACGCCACGGCGACCAACCTCGTGGCCGTACCCCGCGCAACACGCTTTGACGCGCCCCCCCCACCCACAAAAAAAAAAGGAAACACATACATCACAGCCGTCCACACAAACAACAACAACAACAATTCCGCCCTTCCCGCAAAAGGCACGTTGGTGGCCCTGAAAAGGGCCGTTTTGCCGCTCTCGCAACGGAGGAGCCTTCTCCATCCTTCCTTCCTTCCTTCCATTCCAGAGCCACCTCCTTACTTGGAGCTCGTGTACTTGGTCACCGCCTTCGTGCCCTCGCTCACGGCGTGCTTGGCCAGCTCGCCAGGCAGCAACAGCCGCACAGCGGTCTGGATCTCGCGGGACGTGATGGTCGAGCGCTTGTTGTAGTGCGCCAGGCGAGAAGCCTCGGCCGCAATGCGCTCGAAAATGTCGTTCACGAAGCTGTTCATGATGCTCATCGCCTTCGACGAGATGCCCGTGTCAGGGTGCACCTGCTTCAGCACCTTGTAGATGTAGATGGCATAGCTCTCCTTCCTCTTGCGCTTCTTCTTCTTGTCGCCCTTCGAAATGTTCTTCTGCGCCTTGCCAGCCTTCTTGGCGGCCTTCCCGCTAGTCTTGGGCGGCATCTCGAACCAACGTACGGCAGCAGCAACACCAGTAGCAAGCGCTCCGCTCTAGTCAGCGTCTCCCCACACAGTGGCACCCGCCGACCTGATATGTTTGGGGTTTTCTCCCCCTTTGTTAATTGAAGTACCGGCATCCTAATGATGCCCTGACTTTCGAGATGGTACCTTTTGGTTAAGATTGGCTTTTTGTCTGTAATTGTTTGGGGGTGTTCCCCGGGTATATGAACTGTGTTTGATTAATGATGGTTATGATATGAGTGGATGAAAGTCAGTGTAGCTCGTCATCTGAACTGACGGTGAATGGTAGTGATGGGAGTTCTGTGTGTAGGGAGAATATCTGGTCCCAGGGACCTAATGAGGGGGAAAGGTGAAGAATGAGATGTTTCATAGAATTTCGTTGACTTGATTTTTATGAGATGGTTAAATGCTGGTTGACCTAGCATACCTCTAATTTCCTCGTTACTGGAGAGCCAGGGGGCATCTGTGATTATTCTAAACGTCTTATTTTGTATCACTTCTAGTGAGGCCAGGTGTGTGTTTGCCGCCATGCTCCACACCTCCGATCCATAAAGAATAACTGGCAAAATTATTGTTTTCCATATTCGGAGCTTCGCCTCTGTTGATAAGCCCCTGCCCTTAAGAAGGGGATACAGTTGGTAGAGCCGGGCGGAACCTTTGTTTTTCGCCTCTGTTATATGCTGTTTGAACGTGAGATTTTTGTCTATGTTCAGTCCCAGGTATTTTATAACTTTTCTCCATGGGAGTTGTTGTCCATTGTGGTTGAGATTTCTGATGGGTCTTGTTATTTTATGTGTGAAAATTATGGCTTGGCACTTGTCCGGATTTACTTTTACTTTCCACAAGTTACACCAGTGGTCGACTTTGTTGAGGTGCCGCTGGAGGCTACACGTTATACGATTTATGTTACGCCCGCTGTGGTATAGTGCTGTGTCATCAGCGTAGAGCGCTATGTTCCCACCCGGCTCTTTTGGGATATCATTTGTGAACACAAGATAGAGGAGGGGGCCAAGCACAGATCCCTGTGGGACACCTGCTTCTATATTAGTTATTGGACTTTTCGCTCCATCAACTGAAGCGAAAAACCTCCTGTCTGTCAGAAATGAGTGAATCATTTTTAACAGGTGATTGGGGCAATTTAGCTTCGACAGCTTGTAGAGTAGGCCGTCATGCCAGACACGGTCAAACGCCTTCTCTATGTCGAGGAATATGGCTGCTGTGCTGTCTCCATGTTGTTTCTCAGCACAGATGTGCTCCACCAGGCGGATGGCTTGCTGGGTGGTGCTATGGCCAGCACGAAAACCGAATTGTTCCGGGGTAAGGATAGTGTTATCGTTTAGGAATTTAAGTAGGGCGTTTAGGATGAGGATTTCGAGAAGTTTTGATAAGTGATTTAATAGCGAGATAGGACGATAGTTTTGTGGGAATAGATGGTCTTTATTGGGTTTGGGGATTGAGATGATCTTGGCAACCTTCCAGGCTGAAGGGAAATATTGTAGTTTGAGACAGTGGTTGAGGATATTTGATAGATGGGAAATGGCAGGTTGTGGAAGGTGTTTAAGAAGTGGGGGTTTTATAAGGTCAGGACCAGGGGCCTTTGCATTGCCGATCCGCCTGATGTAAGCAGTTATTTCGCGTTCATTTGTGTCTGCGAAGGTGGTGTTAATCCTCTCATTGAGTTTTCGTGCGAGGTGCCTCTCGATTCTCCTCTCTAGCCTCTCTGCTTCTCCCTCGTCGTTCTCTACTACGTTTTCTTGGAACTGGAGTTCGTAGGTGTCTGACATGGCGGCCGCCTTATCTGCAGGGGTGTAAACCAGCCCCTGTTGCCCATGCAGTGGTCTTGTGGCTGTCTGGGGTTGCCGCCTAGCCTTTATGATTCGCCAGAATTGTTCAGGGTTTGATTCGGCTGCCTGCAAACTATGTTGGTACCTGCTGCACCGGAGCATATGCAGTCTGGTTTTGATTTCACGGGCCATTTGGTCCATTATCCTCCTATCTTGAGGGTAACGGTATGTTTGCCATCGCTTCCTGGTCCGGTTTTTGTCTGTTATCAATTGGGCTAGGTCTGGTGGTAAGTTGGTCCTGCCCCTATTTTGTGTGAGTTTGATAGTTGTTACTTGGGCACAGCTTTTGATGATGTTAGTAAAGTCTGCTGCGGCTTTGTCTATGTCTTCTATCGATGCATATTCCGGTGCTGGGTCTGGTATGTGATGTTCCACTAGTTCTTTATATCGTACCCAGTTTGTGTGGTACGTAGTGTGGATGCTTTCTGTTGGTATGCTGTGGTCATTTTCGAATCTTAAGATGACTGGGTTATGGTCAGAGTTCAGCGTGTTTATGACTTCTGTGCTTGTGCCCAGGTCAATATTTTTTAGTAAGAATATGTCCAGCTTGTCTGGCAGATGGCGTGAGTTGTACGGGAAGTGGGTGGGTTCATCTGGGGCTACCACTTGGACTGCTGGGTGGGTATCCAGGTATCTCAGCAGCTGGTTCCCACTTGTATTTCCAGTGCGGCAACCCCATGCCCTGTGCTTGGCATTCAGGTCCCCCCCTACTATGGTCCTGTTGTTCACATTTAGCAAGCTGTCGAGGTCACTGTGATGGAAGCGTTCGTTTGGAGGGTGGTAGGTTGCCACCAGGACAGTTGGGTGTTGGTTTAACATGATTTCTATTGCAGTTGCCTCTGTGTTGATTAGAGGTGGGATGGTGACTTGTCGGTGGCATATCCGGTGTTTTATGAGGACTCCAGTTCCGCCACCAGGTCTGTTAGGACGGTCAGTCCGGATTAGAATGTAATTTTTGACTCGAAATTGTTCATCAGGGGTTAGATGGGTTTCATTTACTAGTGCTATGTCGATGCCGTAATCTTCTAGAAACATTTCCAGTTCGTGTCGGTCGTGGAATACTCCGTCTGCATTCCAGATGGCGATGGTGATGTGTCGTTTTCTATTCGCCATCGGAAAACAGTGGGAGAATGGTGGTGAAAAACATTGATACCTTCGTGAAGGTGTCTGGAGCTGCTAGTATTTGGCTTATTGCTTTTTTCACTTTCGTGAAAAAGTCGGTGGTTAATAATTTCTGGATAAGGTTTATAACCTTCTTGACGAAGTCCCAGGGCTGGTTTTGGTTTGGACTATGCTCCTGGGTATTTCGGTTTTGTTGGATATGTGGTGATTGGTGCTGTGTTGGAGATGCTGTGATCTCGACAGTTCTGATATCTGATTCTGTGTGGGGTGTTGTGGAAGAGATGGGGGCTTGCAGGAGCTGCTGGGATGCTGTTTGTGGTGGTGGAGTTGTTGTGGTGGTTGGTGCCAGTAGTGGCAGGGGAGGTACTTCTGTGGATGTTGCTGCTGGTGATAGAATGGGTGTGGGGAGAGTTGGTGAGTCTGGATTGTTGGCAGGGTTTGTGGGCAGAGGGGGGGTTTTTGTCCTTTTGGGGGAGGGCCGTGAGACCTGGGTGGCAACTGGTTGGTTTGGTGGGGTGGCTGGGCGTCTTTGCGCTGCTGGTAGACGTTGGGGTCGTGGTTGGGCTTCTGGTTTTGTCGCCTTTGCCGGTTGGGGGTTTGTTTTTACCACCTGGGCTAAGGTGCGGTTATCGTTTCTGTGTTCTTTAGGTGGTCCTGTTGTGCAGTCTTGCGGAGGAGGTGGTGAAGTGGTTTGGTTATTAGGGTTTCTTCCCGCGTTTGCGGGTGTTGGTGGCGTGGGGAAGTGCGCTTCCTCCAAGATTGATGGTGGGGGGGGTGGGGGTGGGGCATTTCTGGCTGTGGTCGTGTGTCTCGCTTCCCAGGCCTCGACAAGCTTGATACGTACTGGGCATCCCCCATAGGATGCAGGGTGAGCCCCTCCACAGTTTGCGCAAGTGGCTGGCGTGTCTCTCGATTTTGTGCAGGTGCTCGACAGGTGTGGTCCAGCACACTTCACACACCTTGGGGCCATGTTGCATTGCTGAGCTCCGTGCCTGAAGCGTTGGCAAATGTAGCATTGGGTTGGTCCTGCTGGTTTTTTATAAAGCTCTACTGCGATCGTCATGTGCAGCAGTCTTTGCAGCTTGAAAATCTTTCTGGATTCTGCTGTATTTAGTAAGTTTACTTGGAAGTTCCTGGTCTTCCTGCGTGGGGCAGAGATGACTCTACCTTCTGCATCTATTTCTGTTTGTGGCTGCGCCACCTGGTACACGCCCTGCACCTGAAAGCCGCTTTCTAATAGTGCCTCCTTCACTTCGTCTGGGGTCCAATGTGGGGTTAATCTCTTTATGACCACTTTTAGTGTGTGTTTGGGGTCATCATTATAAGTATAGAATTCTATTTGTCTTTTACGGAATTCCTGCTTTAGGAAATAGAAGTCTTCTGAGTTTGTCGCCTGGTAGACAATACTGTCTCCCTTGTATGTTGTGCTGAGGGCCCCTTTTAGCTTGCCTTGTATCTGGCCGATAAAAGTTGTGTACCCCTTTGTCTCGAAGACTGTAATGGGGGGTATTTTTCTTCCCCTGACTTGTGATGCCTTTGGTATTTGGGTGACTTGTGTGTCTTTCTTTTGCGGTGCAGGCTGGGCAGTGTCCAACTCTCCTTGTTGTGATGTAGTTGGCTCCTGATTCGCTGCATCGCGCCTGCTCGTTTCTTGTGGGATGGTTTTGTGGTTGCCTTTTTGGGCTGGCTCCGCGATGTTTTTGGTTGTAGGCAGTTGTTGCTCTTGCCTCATAAGTGTCACTCTCTTTCCGTTTCGGAGATGGAGGGGAGAATTTGGTTCAATTCCAGGTGTTGAGGAATTAGAGTTGCTGTCAGAGCCAGAAGAGTCGGTGTCTACTATGAGCTTATCTGAGTCAGAGCTGCTGCTCAGTGAAGGTGTATGAATTGGTGAGATTAGTGGGGGATGTGGGGCAGAAGATGATATTGACAGGTTTGCAGGTGGGTCCATTTTGGCCTCCTGATGTTCAAAGTCGTGCGGGCGCTCCATGGAGGGGTAGCCACGATATGAAATGGTTTACTAGTACTTCCCTATATTTCGACAATTTCCGTGCCAATGTATTTTCCCTACACCTGGCAGGCGCGGGATGCCACCACGGGCCTCACAGTCAGGCTGTTTGACTGTGTGGCTCGGCGGGTCCCTGGACTGCAACTTCCCTAACGCCTATGGCACCGAAATTCTCGAAAGATGGTGATTTACAGCCACCTTCTCTAGGTGGGATGTTCTTCTTTTCTTCTCTTCTTCTCCTCGAGCTATGCCATTCGTCCGAACGAGCGCCCCAGTAGTCTAGAGCTCCGTCCCGTGTCGTACGTGTGCAACACGACTTTTGCTTTTCTCGACACGACAATTTGCTTTTTCAGATAGCACACGCCCGACCACGTCCGGAAACCCAGAAAAACAGCGCGGCTCGATAGCCCTTTTGATCCGGCGAAACACGCCGCTATGGCGCGAGCACGCAAGGCGACGACCAAGCACACGAGAAGCAAGCAACGAGGCGCGCTCTGGACAAAGGCGGCGAGAGCGCGCGGTGGGAATTTCCAGGGCTGGGAGCACAATAGCGGCGCGGAGCACAGGTAGACGCACGTCCGTCCGCTTCGCAGTCCCACCTCGGAATGGCCTGGCCTGGCCTGGCACCCGCCGCCAGCCGCCGCCGCACCTTTACCAGCTCGCCCTGTTGCGGCCGCCGACCAATGGGGCGCGCGCGCAACCGGCCGCCGCACCCGAGCCCATAAAGCACCCCCACCCCGGCTGCGCCGGCATTCCCGCTCAGGCTGCGGAGTTGAGCTAATCGCTGCACGTAAGCGCTAGCTCTCCAGCATGTTCGGACGTGGCGGAAAGGGAGGCAAAGCTGCTGCCCTGCTGCAATTGCTGGGCCTCGTGCTCGGCGCATCAGAAGACGGGAAGCGCACGAAGACGGCGGAGCGGAAGGAGCAGTGCTATCGCTGCCAAAAACTTGGCCATGTTGCCAAGTACTGCCGCAATGCAGTGGCGTGTTTTCGTTGTGCGCAAGCACACGATTCGCGCCACTGCGCCAAGAAAGACGCCACACGCTGCTGCGCCAATTGTGGCGGCCCTCATGCGGCGAATTACCGCGGCTGCAGCTACATCAAGAGCTGGAGTCGCGATGACAAAGTCGGGCGGAGACACAAGATCACCAAGAAGGCGGACACAGCCGAGGCCGTTGCGTCCTCGCCACCCCCCGCCTCTAGCGGATCTGTGGTGGCTGATGACGTGGCAGTACCACCGGACGCGGTCAGCGAGGCGTGCGCCAGGGTCCGCGCCGCCGCCGACGAAGAAATTGCTGCCCTCAAAGCCGCAATGGCGGAAGAGAGGGCAACACTCCAAGCCGAGCTGGCCGAGGCTCGGCTGCTGGTGCACAGTCTCCGTGATGCACTGGCCAGCCAGCCCCTCCCAGCACAGAAGAAGGACGCCGACACGCAGACTGCCGCCCCCGTGGAACCTGTAGTAATACAGGAAGCAACGAGGGTGGAAAAACAAGACGCAGCCGCACAGACGATTGTCGTGGCTGAGACCATGGCAACCCAAACCATCACGGAGGAGGCTCCTTGCCCCCTCTCAAAGACGCAGTTGCAGAAGGTAGTGTCCATTCACTTGGACACTCTCAGGTCCTACAACGCCCGCCCTCCTCTCACGCCTGTCCAGTGGGAAGCTCTCTTCGTTTCAATAGAACAACAAGAGCAACAAGAAGACTACGCAAGCCAGGAACAAGGGGCGAGGACCGCTGAAGACGCCGACTGGGAGGATGTGACACATCCTAAAGTGTCACAAGCAGACAATCACCACAACAAGAAGAAGAAGAAGGACAAGAAGAGATACCCAGACGCCAGAAGGACCTAGAAGACTCCTTTCCTCACTGTGTCCGGCACCCATCACCATCATCTTCATCATCATTAAATATCCACTCTGTCAGTCGCCGACTGACAGTACCAGGCGTCGACAGGGCCAGTTAAGTAATGGCCCCTAGCCGATGCATACTTGTCAATTCACGTGACCAACCGCCTGTCTCCGACAGGCAATTCACATGAACCCAAATACGCACAACCGTCCCAGTTATTCCCAAAGTCCCAGCATACCTCAACCCATCTCAGTGGAGTAAATGTCTAACGACAACAAACTCCCCCTTAACATCCTCAAGAAGAGGAATTCAAGTGCGAAGAGAGAGAGAGAGAGAGAGAGAGGCTGCGCCGGCACGCACTCCGCTGCTCGACTCGCTGCCGCTCGCACCGGTCGTTTTCGTTGCCGTTTCGTGTGCACCGTCGCTAGCCCATCGCCATGTCCGGACGCGGAAAGGGAGGCAAAGTCAAGGGCAAGTCAAAGTCCCGCTCAAGCAGGGCTGGGCTCCAGTTCCCGGTCGGCAGAATCCACCGCCTCCTGCGCAAGGGAAACTACGCAGAGCGCGTCGGCGCCGGGGCGCCCGTCTACCTCGCCGCCGTCATGGAGTACCTCGCGGCTGAGGTGCTCGAGCTGGCCGGAAACGCGGCCCGCGACAACAAGAAGACGCGCATCATCCCGCGCCACCTGCAGCTTGCCATCCGCAACGACGAGGAGCTCAACAAGCTCCTGTCGGGCGTCACCATCGCACAGGGTGGTGTCCTGCCCAACATCCAGGCCGTCCTGCTGCCAAAGAAGACCGAGAAGAAGGCCTAAAGGAGGCCAGGCAATCGCAGCGCCGCGTGCTCCCCTGCACGCAACGCGCTTTGCCGGCTCGGCCCACAACAATCGGCCCTTTTCAGGGCCACCACACAAACCTACGTCCAAAGCAAAATTTCAGTCGTCCTCGCCGCACCTTGTTTTGTTTTTTAACTTTGCACTGTCACAGCACAGCCGCCGCCGGCGCACGTCCGCCATCTTGTCGTCCACACAGCCCGTGTGGCCCAACACACACACACACATTTTGCACGGTCGCAGTCGCCTTCCAAACCGACAACGGCAGCAATAATGACCATTGTTAAAGGGAGGCGTGTCGACACACCGCCCTCCACTCCCGCGCGCAACGGCCGTCGACACGAACGAAACAGCTGATCCGGCCGCCTATGCCCACACGCCTTGCCTCGGAAACCCCAACGCCGCCGC
This sequence comes from Schistocerca americana, assembly GCF_021461395.2. Classification (NCBI taxonomy): domain Eukaryota; kingdom Metazoa; phylum Arthropoda; class Insecta; order Orthoptera; family Acrididae; genus Schistocerca; species Schistocerca americana. The sequence goes on along the minus strand of NW_025725990.1, from coordinate 135,654 downwards.
AAACAAACACACAGAGCCAAACCACGCAAGCAAATAATCACCGCCTCTCGCACAACAACACACAGCCCGCCATCTCCGTCGCGATCGATACAAAGACACACAAACGAAGCAGCTCCACACACAGCCAGCCACATGACACGTTTCCTTTCCTTCTCCCCTCCCAGTCACATCACGTCGCTCAAACGGAAAGAAAGAAACAAAGACAGAGAGAAACAAACAAACAAACAACACAGCGCACACACGCAGCAACAACACAGACTCTTTCGCACTTTTCAACTTCCGAACAGTGTGGTGGCCCTGAAAAGGGCCGTTTTCTAGTCTCTCCCACCCACAAGCACGGCCGCGGGAAGGCCAGCGCCCGCTGCGACGCAGCCTAACCGCCGAAACCGTACAGGGTGCGCCCCTGCCTCTTCAGGGCGTACACCACGTCCATGGCCGTCACAGTCTTGCGCTTGGCGTGCTCAGTGTACGTCACCGCGTCGCGGATCACGTTCTCCAGGAACACCTTCAGCACCCCGCGGGTCTCCTCGTAGATCAGACCAGAGATGCGCTTCACGCCGCCCCTGCGAGCCAGGCGGCGGATGGCGGGCTTCGTGATGCCCTGGATGTTGTCGCGCAACACCTTGCGGTGCCGCTTGGCGCCACCCTTGCCGAGCCCCTTTCCTCCCTTGCCGCGGCCTGTCATCCTTCCTTCCTCGGGCAAAGCAAAACGTGCACAAACAGCAGCTGCAGCGGCTGGCGAGTCGGCTACGGTCTGCGCCCAGCGCGCCCGCCGCCCCCCTATATAGACTCTGGCCCGCCCTCCCCCCACCACGCGCAACCGAGGGCATATAAGCGCAGCACGGAGGCGCGCGGGCCCGTTGTCAAGGCAGCACCGGACGCCGCGCCGCACCTAACCTCCACGCACGCCGCTCCGCTACCGCTACCGCTACCGCTATGGCCCGCACAAAGCAAACGGCCCGCAAGTCCACCGGCGGAAAGGCGCCGCGCAAACAGCTCGCCACCAAGGCGGCGAGGAAGAGCGCGCCCGCCACCGGAGGCGTCAAGAAGCCCCACCGCTACAGGCCGGGCACCGTCGCCCTGCGAGAAATCAGGCGCTACCAGAAGAGCACAGAGCTGCTCATCCGCAAGCTGCCATTCCAGCGCCTAGTGCGCGAGATCGCCCAGGACTTCAAGACCGACCTGCGCTTCCAGAGCTCCGCAGTCATGGCCCTGCAGGAGGCCAGCGAGGCCTACCTCGTCGGCCTCTTCGAAGACACCAACCTGTGCGCAATCCACGCCAAGCGCGTCACCATCATGCCCAAGGACATCCAGCTCGCGCGCCGCATCCGCGGCGAGCGCGCCTAAACCGCGCCGCGGCACCGCACCGCACAAACAAAAACGGCCCTTTTCAGGGCCACTAACATCTCTCCGTCGCGAGCAAACTTTGTCGGTCGCCTGCCTCTCGCCCCGCAACCCAAAAACAAACACCGCCACTTCCCGTCCGTCCGCCACACCCGCTCACTCTGCCTGCCTGCTAGCAGCGCGCAACAATCACACATCATCCCTCCCCGGCGCTCCAAGCGCACAATACCCAACGGCCGACGTCACACCGCACGGGTGGCTGGCCGGCCGCCGCTTTCGTTTCGAAAACAAAAAAAACCCGCACTCCACTCCGACGGCCAACGGCCAGGCAGGCGCGCTCGCTCGCTCTACACGCCACCGACTCCTTCCACATCTCTCAACGTGCCCCCCGTTGCAAAACATAACACACACAAAGGAACAAAACAAAGACCAGACACGACTCGACAAGACAGACATCCGAGAAGAACGAACGCAGGCAAGCCAACCAACGTATTCAAACAAAACAACGTGACAGAAAACCAACCGTCGGCCGCCGCCACAAACACGGCGACAATCAACCACGACAACAACAACACCGCTTACCGCTACCGCCGCCCACACCCGCCACCGACCCCCGCAATCCAACCACCACGGCACGCAAACAGCATCCCCACGGGCATACAGACAGACACCCACACCAAACGCAACACGACAATCAAAACCTTCCCCGACGTGCTTTGATGGCCCTGAGAAGGGCCGTTTTGGGCCGCGCGTCTCTTGCGCGCCACTAGACGACGACGGGGGGTGGGGACGACGGAGTCAAGCGCCAAACCCTTCCTTTCCCATCTCTTTCTCCTCTACTCTACTTCTTCTTCTTGGGCGAAGCCTTCGCCTTAGACGGCGTCGTCGCCTTCTTCGGGCGCGGCGCCTTCGGCTTCTTCGTCGGAACCTTGGCGGCCTTCTTCGCCTTCGACGGCGACTTGGCCTTGGCCGGCTTGGCCGCAGCCGCCTTCTTCGCACCCGCGGGAGCGGCCGACGCCGCAGACGCCTTCTTGGCGGCGCCCGCCTTCCGACCGGTCGCCGCCTTCACGCCACCAGCCTTCTTTGCGCCGGCCGCACGGGCGCCCTTCTTCTCCTTGCTGGCCGGAGCGGCGCGCTTCTTCTTGGCACCGCCAGCACGAGCCTTGCCGCCCTCGGCCGCCCCCCCGCCGCCGGCGCCGGCAAGCTTGAACGAGCCGGACGCGCCCTTCCCCTTCGTCTGCACCAGCTCGCCCGCCACGACGGCCGACTTGAGGTACTTCTTGATAAACGGCGCCAGCTTCTCCGCGTCCAGCTTGTAGTGCGCGGCTATGTACTTCTTGATCGCCTGCAGCGACGACCCGCCGCGCTCCTTCAGACTCTTGATGGCGGCCGTCACCATCTCAGAGGTGCGCGGGTGCGCAGGCTTGGCGCGCGGCTTCTTCGCAGACGACGCAGACTTGGCCTTCTTCGTAGTGCCGGTGGCGGCGGGTGCCGCAGCAGTCTCGTTCGTAGCCGCCTGATCTGCCATTTCGACGACGCGCGTAACACACAGCGAGAGCGAGCGGGACGGCAGGCACGCAAGCACAGCACAGCAGCAGAGCAGAGAATCACAAGGCCCAGCCAGTGTCGCGGGCGGGCGCGGACGGCCGAGAGAGCGGCCGCCACTCTGCGCGCCGCCGCGCCGCGCCTCCCGCGCTTGCTACCGCCCAACGTCCGACAGCCTGTGCGGAGCAGCCCCAAACCTGCGCCACAACCGCCCGCGCCTTTCAAACCACCGAGGATGGGGCTACACACAGCCACACCACAGTCGCCAACCAGTCGCCACGGCAGCGCCGCAAACCACGGCCAAACTGCAGCTACCGCGCGCTACAGCCTGGGTCGGCCCGCCGAGAATCGCCGCCCCCGCCCAAATGCCGCCCCCACAGCCCCAGCCGACGACCCGCCACAGTGGCCAAACCTTCGGCAAAACTCCCACACCGTCGCCGCGGCAGCCCGGCCAGCGCGGCCGGCGCCACAGCCACACAAGCCGAGGCGTGCGGCGATGACGGCCGTGCAAACGCGCCTCCGCCGCCCCATCGCCTTCCGTCGCCCTCCCGCCGTTTCCCGATCGGCCCGCAGCCGTCGGGCCACATCGCGCGCCGTCCTCCTCCTCTCGCCCGCCAACATTCACAGCCGTTTCTCAACAATTGCCCGCCGCAAACGGACGCCGCCTGCGCAACAGGCGCCGCCGCCCCTCGCCGCTTCCGACCCAACCCCTCGACCGAGGCAAACCGCAATCCGAATCTACAGACCAACCCAATCTGCCGTCAAGCACACACGCCAGCCGACCTTACACGTTACGCGTTACACATTACGTTTACACGTCTAGGTTAGGTTAGGTTAGGTGGGCGTGGGTTAGGTTAAGGGGACTTGGGTTAGGTTAAGCGTCAAACTTAGGTTAAGCATTCAAACACGTCAGGCGTCAGAGGCTAGGTTAGGTTAGGTTACACGTTAGGTTAAGGGGTCAGTGCTAGGTTAAGAAGCGTCAAACGTAGGTTAAAAAAGCGTTCAAACGTGAGGCGTGAGCCGGACAGCTTACCGTACGTAGACGTTAGGGGCTCACAGGCTGAGCTCACCTCGCCACACCACAGGTTAGGTTCGGTTCGGTTCGCTCGGCTCAGCGTAAAGCGCCGAGGTCAGGGTTACGTTCGTTCACCTTCGGGCGCCACACTTTCGGTTGAAAGGTCGCGACGGGACGACGTCGGCAGGCACGCCGCAAACGAACAAAAAACGTACAGACGACGTCGAAAACCGCCGACAGACGGGGGAGCAGCACGACCACGACCAGATACCGAGCGCGAACGAGACACACGCGAACCACCCCCACCGGCCAAACGGCACCACACAACAACCCAGAGCACCACGTGTCGACACCAGAAGCAACCCGCCGCTCACGCGACATGGCTGGCACCGAAGGGCAACCGCCCGCAACTGCGCTTTCCGCGCCGGCCCGGATGCACGTCGTGCTACAACAACACCACTACCGTACACAGCCGCTGTTCACAACACCACTATCAATGGCGCGCCCGCGGCTCGCCGCCGTCGCAGTCGCAGCCGCAGCCCCAACGCCAGCACTTTTGCACCACCATTCACACGCACCGCAACACAGCTCGCCGACACAGCCGAACAAAACAAACACCACACAACAACAGCAACAACGCCGCCGCCTCTACTTGTGCCGGCGACCCACCCCGCCGATGGCGCACCTTTCGCCAGCCGGCAATCGACACACACGCACCCACCCCCCGGGGCCCAGTGCAAAAAAAAAACCACACAAAAACAAAACAAAAACAAAACAACACAAACGACACGGGAAGCGCACACCGCCACTTCGCGCGCACGCCACCAACCAGTCGTCGTCTCAAAATAACAAACACAAACAAAATAAACTAACAACTAGGGCAACACAAAACAAAAACGCCTCGCACGAACCGCCCACAAAAAGGACAAGCACACGCACAGCCTCTGCTGACGACCACGACGCAGCGGCACGCTGCTCCTGTCCCGCGCCCCGCGCCCCACTCGATTCACAACTCACGCGACACCGTCAACGACGGGCTCGCTTCCCGCAACCTACCACCTTTCCGCCACGACGCACAGCCCCAGCCCCAGCCCCACCCGACGACTGCACTTTCACCACCGCCTCCCCCTTCCCCCCCAAAACACACACACACACACACACACACACACACACACACACACAGCCAGCCAAAAACGCACTCGCGACCCACACATGCACGTGCATCGGCACACGCCAACCAGTCAACGTCGACAACCACACGCAAGGCTCGAAACGAAAACGAAACCGGCGTCCTTCCACGTTGCCATCAAGCTACGCGACACAAGACACAAGGAACCAACACAACAGCCGGCCCCACTAATTCCCACTCTCACGCCGCAAAAAGCACACCGAAACCGCCAAACACGCACGCACATTCCCCTTCGCACTGACACCACCGACCGGCTCGCTACCACACACCTCTCGGCAGCCGTTTCACGCCAATTCGCCACACCGCCCACACAGTCGACAAGCGCCCGCCCTGTACGGCACACGCAACGACGCAGCGCAGCAAAGGGCGCCCGCAACACATACCTCTCCGCCGCCCGACGCGCCAACCGCCACACCACACCGCCGGCCACTCGCAAATTGTGCACTGCCACCAGCCACACGTCCAACACGCCGCGCCGCCTCCGGCCACCCGCCAGGGGGCGCTCACGTCCGCGACAACAGCGCGGCCCGCCGGGCCGGGCCGAACCGAACCGAGCCGCCGCTGCTCTGCACTCGGCACGGCCACACCCTGCTGCAGACCGGGCTCGTCCCTCTGTACGCGTCTGCCTGCGCATCAACACAACACGACCTTTTTTGTTTTTTCTTCTCTCTACCGCCATCCCTTCTTCTCGCGTTTTACTCGTTGTTGCAGCAGCGGCGCACACCTACACATCCACAGCCCCAGCCGAGCCGGCCTCACCTCAGGGCCCGCCGCCAGCGTCTCCTCCTCGGGCACAGGTGCGGTGCTGTGGCCGCCCATCCAACCGCATTGCTGGCCGTCCAGCCACCAGGCGTTCCCACTGCCGCGAGCCACGCCGCGCACCGACCCTGCTGCAGAACACGAAGCATAGCCAGAGACCGACCGATACACAAAGCAAGCCGTCGCCTCGCCTCTTGTCCTTCCTGCCTTCCTTCCGCCCCCGCCCTTCTCACACCACCGCCTCTCCACTTTCGCCCCCCCCTCCTTTTTTTTTTTTTTTTTTTGTTTTCTTCTTTCTTTCTTTCTTTCTTTCTTTCTTTCTTTCTTTCTTTCTTTCTTTCTTTGGCCCTCTCTCCTTCCCGCCATGGCGGTTACGGCACCGCCTGCAGCGGCAGATTTTTTGCGCCCACACGCCTACTCCTACCACCATTAAACCTTGCCCTGCCCTGCCCTGCCCTGCCCTGCCCATCAACGTCGCAGTCGAACCGACGCTTGCCAACACACTGCCCACGTTCCTTTCTCTTTTCGGCCTACGCCCATTACGCGCCGCCGCCACAGCACCTTCCCTTCCCACAACACACCGACGTCATCACACGCACCCAAAACAGGGGCCACGACCGTGTTCCTCGCCCACTCCCATCCCGCACGGTACGCACATTCCCAACTACTACCGCGCACCCTCCCTTTCCAATCTGTGTGTCTCTGTGTCTGTGTCCTGTCCGCGCGTGACGCCTCTCAACATCCGCCGTCCCCCGTCCCGTTTTCGCCCCCATGCCGTCGTCGCGCCGCCTCCGCCCCTGTCCGCCCCGCACCACACCATACACCGCTGCTTGTCCCGGCCGTTGCCACCAAAGGCGCCGACCGCAAACGCGCCACGCCGCAGCCCCCGTGCGTCTCGCGCTCGCTTGCATCTCCGTGCCGACGCTGCCTCTCTTCCCGCTCGCACTCGACCTCGACAACACAGTCTTTGGCTCCGCCACTGCGTGTTCCGGTGGTACGCACGCTGCAACACGTATGTATTCATTACCAGAGCGATGGCGAGGCATGACAGCATCTCTGTCTGACCAGAGAGTTCTTTATCGCTGCTAGTCGGCGCTTGGACCGCGCCAGACGACAGTAGTGGCACGCACCGGGTCGCCAGGAACAGTTGTTATATATATATATTGTAGCGCGAGTCGGGAGAGGTAGTAGTCGGTCGACAGTAGTAGCGGGTGGACGGTTGTACTGAGCGGGCGTCGGCGGCGTGCTCTGCTCGTCTCGCGACTCTGGTCACGGTTCGGGACGATGTATAGTCTATTGTGTTATAATCAAACGGTGGTGTGACGCTGCATTGCGCAAATCTGATAACGTATGTTCATTGTACTTATTTTGTTCAACAACAAAAGCCCCACTATTACTTTTTTTCTAAAGTAACTTTTGTCTCTTAACGAAAAACATTCACTTTTTAAAGACTACTTCCTATGGCATTTCCCTCCAAGGGGTGCAATTAATTACCAGCCAGCACTCATTCATTGCACACAGCTGTGTAAGGGGTATCTACAATTGAGGAGCGGATATAAATGCAATTTTTTGTTTTTTTTTTTTTTTTGTGTGTGTGTTGTAACCTCCCAGCAAAATTTAAAATAATGGACAATGTTATTTACGGATGCTAATGGACATTGCGCTAATTGTAACCTCGCCCACAATGAGAGGTATTGAAAATGGCAACACAAATGTGAAATTCGCAATCTGACTCAAATATAAAGTCTTCACACAACATTTAAAAAAGTCCGTTCAGTGACAAGAAACTTCAATTAAACCGAAATATCGGTCTTTGGCCCTGTGCAAAACAATCAGAATTAAAGTCTTACCTCCGAATAAATGGATGTCACATTTCTGCTCTGGTTGTTGCGCAGCGCTTGGAGGAACTGCATTGCAAATAATAATATTCTCTTTTTTTGTGATTTTAGTGACATTTTTCTTCAAAGAAGTGGAATGAAATGTGAAGTGCAACGAACTCTTTAGTTCAATAAACAATTAAATGTTTGAAAAATGCTTTTGAAATAAAAATTATTATTGGGGAACTTGTTGGAGAATAATTACAATAAATACAATTTTTCATTATCTAATGATTATATTAATTAACAGTATACCTTATTCACCATCTTGACCAGTGTTGCCGACCGCCTACATCACACAACCGCACTCGGCTGCTACTACTGACCGACCGCTCTGCATGACGACTATTGGCGTACTGCACGCGACGACTACTGACAGAGTACAGCCCTCAACTACACAGAGCTACGGACTCGCAACGACTACTGACTGACTGACTGACTGACTGACTGAGAACCGCTCGCAACACTCGCGCAGTCCAGCGCAAACTCTCTGGTCACAGATGCTACAATGTCTCGCCATCGCTACTATGTTACATACGTGTTTCAGTGTCTTTTTCATTGGGGTAACGATCTTTGGCTCTTTTTATTCTGAATACAGGGCCAAAGGTCAACGCTGCTGCCCTTATACAATTTATCAGGTTTCATTATGTCTGTTGCAATGTTACATACGGTTCACTCTTTCATTAATATTATCGTTGGGTTTGTTTTGTAGGGACGTTAACATTCTGGCACATTTTTATTATCATCGGACTCTCTGCTATTTGTGCAGGGAGGTTATACCTGGGTCCATTTCCATTTCCATTTCCATTTACATTTTAATATTGATAGACTTTTTGTTTTCTTGTTGTTTTTCCTTCTTTTTTTTTTGTTGTTTTTTTTTTGTTTTGTTTTTCCCGCTCTCACCACCACCGCCGCATCACGCCTTCCGTTTTCTTGGTTTCTTTTCTGTTCTTCAACTGCTTCAACATCACCGCGCCCCATTTCCACACCACAGCCATCAGCCTCCAAGACGGGCGGGCGCAGTGTGCCATTTCCGGCGCACAAGCACACCCGTACGGTACTCTCCTCGCCCCCACGCCACCAACAACACAGCGACCACGCGGCTTTCAGGCACGGCACGGCACCGGCGAAATGCGCCGCCCCCGCCCCTCCGCGCATCCGTCCGTCTCGCCACGTTCACTGACAGCCGCGTCTGCGGCTACACCACGACAACCACAACACAACACCGCTCCCCTCCCTGGCAACTCACATTGTTTTTCTCCTCCTCTTTTGCACAAACCACAACGCCGAGCACAGGCGCAAGCCACCCACACCGCGCCCCTCCCCGTCCCGTCTTTGGCCGCCGCTCCTCGTTTCCTCGTTTGCCCCCTCCCATCTCCCGAAATGCCATGCCAGCAGCGTTACGCATGCCCCTCCCCTGTCCACACAACACTACCGCCTAACGAACAGCCTTCCGGGCCACATGCAGGGCACGCCCACCTCCAAACACTGCCAATTCACGGACGCACGCACACACACACACACACACACACACACACGCACGCACACACACTCACTTTCTCGACACCTTTCTGTACGGAGGGTGCGTCATCTCGACCGTGACAGAGTGACGGCAACTATCGACGATCCATTTCCCCCCACTGGTAAAACATGTCCACTAACACCTACATACATCATTCAAGTACACAGACAATAGCATACACACAATGGGAGGGCACACGAACATGGACGGCACGGCACTGTCATACACTCTTCCTCAGAACCATATCAACAAACGTTACGTACATCCGGGAAAGCGAAAGCGAAAGCAAAAGCAAAGGGCAAAGCCCAATGCAGCCGTCAAAGGTAACGTTCACCACGGCAGACACTTGCAGCCGCGCCGCCGTTAAACGCATTTCAGTGCGGCTCCAATACGCCTCCGACACGGGAACGTTCCGTTGCTCTACGAATGCGTTTCTCCCCTTTTTCCCTTCCTCTCTCTTTTGCCCCCCTCCTTGCACTCTTGCCTCATTCCTCACGTTCTGCCCAGACATTCGACCGATCAAAGTCAACCTTTCGTTACCGTTCTCAGCGCGACGGTGTACAACAGTATGACGGGTGTGCCCACGACTTCGGTTCAGTTGCGTGACGCCGGTCTATCGCGCCGATCGACAGTTACTCAGGGGGCGACGGATCGGACCACGTCACCGACACACAAAACACTTTCAAACAAACAAATACATACCGGATGGACACAGACAAACACGTGTACAGACATTCGCCAAACAAACGACCGCCGCCGCCGCCGCCGTCGTCGCGCTTACTGTACTGCACTGGACACGCGTGCATCTTGAATGACGACATCGGTGTGCGTGCGTCGTACGCAATCAGTCAGACACGGCTATCAAACATCAGAGTCGAATGGTACATCATCGTGCGTGTCGCCGTACACGTACAGTACAATACAACAACAATGCGTCTTAATGGCACGTTCATTTCAACGTCACTCACACACCTCCACGCTGCAGTTACGTCGCACCATTGTCGAACTCGGCGTACAGCAAAGGGAATAGTGGGCGGCAAAAAAAAAAAAAAACCAAACAAAAACATTTCACATTTCACCCTCGCCATGTATGATGTGCAAAAAAAAAAAACAAACCCGCAAACGGCCGTCGTTACGGTGACACAAAAGTCGCCGATCGCACTGTCCCCCCTCGCAGACGGGTAACACACACACACACACACACACACACCAACAACACCAATGGGTCAAAAACCACGCCAACGAGGCGTGCCACCATTCCACGCCACGGCGACCAACCTCGTGGCCGTACCCCGCGCAACACGCTTTGACGCGCCCCCCCCACCCACAAAAAAAAAAGGAAACACATACATCACAGCCGTCCACACAAACAACAACAACAACAATTCCGCCCTTCCCGCAAAAGGCACGTTGGTGGCCCTGAAAAGGGCCGTTTTGCCGCTCTCGCAACGGAGGAGCCTTCTCCATCCTTCCTTCCTTCCTTCCATTCCAGAGCCACCTCCTTACTTGGAGCTCGTGTACTTGGTCACCGCCTTCGTGCCCTCGCTCACGGCGTGCTTGGCCAGCTCGCCAGGCAGCAACAGCCGCACAGCGGTCTGGATCTCGCGGGACGTGATGGTCGAGCGCTTGTTGTAGTGCGCCAGGCGAGAAGCCTCGGCCGCAATGCGCTCGAAAATGTCGTTCACGAAGCTGTTCATGATGCTCATCGCCTTCGACGAGATGCCCGTGTCAGGGTGCACCTGCTTCAGCACCTTGTAGATGTAGATGGCATAGCTCTCCTTCCTCTTGCGCTTCTTCTTCTTGTCGCCCTTCGAAATGTTCTTCTGCGCCTTGCCAGCCTTCTTGGCGGCCTTCCCGCTAGTCTTGGGCGGCATCTCGAACCAACGTACGGCAGCAGCAACACCAGTAGCAAGCGCTCCGCTCTAGTCAGCGTCTCCCCACACAGTGGCACCCGCCGCCAGCCGCCGCCGCACCTTTACCAGCTCGCCCTGTTGCGGCCGCCGACCAATGGGGCGCGCGCGCAACCGGCCGCCGCACCCGAGCCCATAAAGCACCCCCACCGGGAGTAAGAGCGACAGTTCCCAATTACGTTACCTACCGTAAAGACAGGCCAACCCAAGGCGGAGGAGTGGCCATATATGTAAAAAGAGGGATCCCCCACCACCAGGTATTCTTACCAGCTACCAACAAAATCGAAGCAGTGGCGGTGGAAGTAACCACAGCCACTGGACCCCTAACAATTGTTGCAGTCTACCGACCCCCACATGACCAGATAGATGAGGGAGACATAGCTGCTCTAGGGCAAATTGAAGGCAAACTCGTAATAGGGGGAGACTTCAATGCCAAACACCCTGACTGGAATTCTAGAGTAACCTCCAGAGCAGGCGCCAAACTGCAACAACTAGCGCGCACCCACCACTTCGAAACATGGGGTCCAGTCGAGCCCACACATTTTCCGAAAAACGGAAGCAGGCCCGATGTGTTAGACATAGCTCTCACCAGGAGGATCGCAGGATTTGTGACCGCAAGGACAATCAACAGAATGTCCTCCGACCACAACCCAGTGATTCTAGAAGTCGATGTGGGAGAATGGGTAGCACTCCCACGGTACCAGACGTCGTACAAACGTACAGACTGGGAGCGATACCAAGAAACTGTCGCCTCTGATATCGCTCGCGCTCCGCCACCTACTGCCGAAACAGTAGAACAAGCGCTACAAGACCTAACAGGCACCATCTTGCAGGCAGCGGAAGAAGCCACCCCTCCACAAAGGGATGGCCCACCGCCACAAATACAGCTCCCGGAACACTTGTTAGCTCAAATTCGACACAAGAACAGGGTGGCAAAAGAGTGGAAGATCACCAGAAATCAGGCCACCAGGAGGCTGCTCAATCGTCTACAGAGAGAACTGAAAGTAGCGCTCAATGAGCACAGAAACCAGCAATGGCAAAACCGCCTCACAGCTCTCAAAGTAGACGATCATACACTTTGGCAAGCAACCAAACAATTCACGAAAAGACGCGCTAGGATGCCGCCACTGCACGGGGAGCGGGGACTGGTCTACAGCAATGCTGAGAAGGCCAACGCCCTCGCCGACTCCTTCGAGAAGCAGTTTCAAACGGCAGAACCCGAGGATGAAGAGCATGAAGAGGTAGTCAGTCGTCAACTGGCCGTCTTCCTCAATGCTGAGGAGGACCCAGAGGACGAACCCATACTTTTTGCCCCCGAGGACGTGGCAAGAGTAATCAGGTCCCTCCCTACAAAAAAGGCGCCAGGGCACGACAGTGTCACAAACCAGTTAGTCAAAAAACTCCCACCCACAGCGATCACACACCTCGCGAACGTCCTCAACGAGATTACTCGTTCCCGCGAGTTCCCAGCTTGCTGGAAACATGCGGAAGTGGTCGCGATACACAAACCAGGAAAAGACCCTCTATTCCCGCAGCACTACAGGCCGATTAGCCTCTTGCCAACACTCAGCAAGATCTATGAGCGCCTCCTGCTAAAACCCATACAAGAACATATTACCAGAGAGCAAATTCTGCCGGATTTCCAATTTGGATTCCGGCAGAACCACTCTGCCCCACAACAGGTCATGAGAATGGTTGAAGCAGCCACAGAGGGCTTCAACCACAGAGGCTACTGCGGGATAGTGCTACTAGACGTAGCCAAAGCCTTTGATTCAGTATGGCATAGAGGGCTACTCTACAAGTTGTACTCACAAGGGTTTCCAGGGAGCATTGTTCAGCTAATCAAGAGCTACCTCGCGAATAGGACTTTCTCCGTCAAAGTAGAAACTGCCACCTCCACCAGAAGGCGTATTCGTGCTGGGGTGCCACAGGGATCGGTCCTGGGGCCCGTATTGTACAGCTTGTACACTGCGGACACACCGACGGCCCCCCTGGTGCACACCGCGCAGTACGCAGACGACACAGCCTTCTACACGAGAAATGCGAACAAGGACCTGGTCATTCGTAGGCTACAAAGGGTTTTAGATGACACAGAAACCTGGGCCCGTCGCTGGCGCATCACCATCAACTCGGAGAAGACGCAGGCAATGCTGATTACCCGCAGGCTCGGAAGGCGCGAACCTCCTCAACGTCCCCCCCTCCACCTCCACCTAAATGGAACCCAACTCCCCTGGCGCAGAACCGCCAAGTACCTTGGCGTAACCTTGGACTCTCGTCTTACGTGGAAACCCCACATAGACGAGGTCCACAGGAAGGCCTGCGCCAGAATGTCCATCCTATATCCTATCCTGAACACAACCAGCTCCCTTCCCTACCCAGTAGCAGTAAATGTCTACCAGGCCCTGATCCGGCCAGTAATGGAGTATGCGTGCCCTGTCTGGGGATACGCGGCAAAGCAGCACCTGGACAAACTCCAGAGGCTGCAGAACCGCGCCCTCAGAAGGGCACTACACTTACCTCTTGGGTTCCCTACAGAAGACCTGCACGCCGCAGCCGAAATCCCACTCCTGAGAGAGCGTTTCCAGGATCTGGCAAGGGCCTTCTACGAGGGTTCTTCCAGATCCGGAAACGCACTCATCCACTCCCTAGGTCGGTATGACATGTCCCGCGATAAACACAAGCGCCCTATGACGATCTTCGACGACTAAGTCGAAGAGAAAATCCCAACACCCAATCCATCATCCTGTTCCATCCCATATAACACCAAACTCTCGCCTACCTCAGGCAAGTACCAGACACACTCACAACAATCATCACAAATCACAGACACCAAAAACTACAGAAAAATCACACACACACGTTCACAGGGGAGTAAAAGCCGAAAGGCTACAGACTCCCCCTCACACTTCCCCAAAGAGGGGAAAGCAAAAGATGAGTGCAGGCAGGAGGCTGCGCCGGCACGCACTCCGCTGCTCGACTCGCTGCCGCTCGCACCGGTCGTTTTCGTTGCCGTTTCGTGTGCACCGTCGCTAGCCCATCGCCATGTCCGGACGCGGAAAGGGAGGCAAAGTCAAGGGCAAGTCAAAGTCCCGCTCAAGCAGGGCTGGGCTCCAGTTCCCGGTCGGCAGAATCCACCGCCTCCTGCGCAAGGGAAACTACGCAGAGCGCGTCGGCGCCGGGGCGCCCGTCTACCTCGCCGCCGTCATGGAGTACCTCGCGGCTGAGGTGCTCGAGCTGGCCGGAAACGCGGCCCGCGACAACAAGAAGACGCGCATCATCCCGCGCCACCTGCAGCTTGCCATCCGCAACGACGAGGAGCTCAACAAGCTCCTGTCGGGCGTCACCATCGCACAGGGTGGTGTCCTGCCCAACATCCAGGCCGTCCTGCTGCCAAAGAAGACCGAGAAGAAGGCCTAAAGGAGGCCAGGCAATCGCAGCGCCGCGTGCTCCCCTGCACGCAACGCGCTTTGCCGGCTCGGCCCACAACAATCGGCCCTTTTCAGGGCCACCACACAAACCTACGTCCAAAGCAAAATTTCAGTCGTCCTCGCCGCACTTTGTTTTGTTTTTTAACTTTGCACTGTCACAGCACAGCCGCCGCCGGCGCACGTCCGCCATCTTGTCGTCCACACAGCCCGTGTGGCCCAACACACACACACACATTTTGCACGGTCGCAGTCGCCTTCCAAACCGACAACGGCAGCAATAATGACCATTGTTAAAGGGAGGCGTGTCGACACACCGCCCTCCACTCCCGCGCGCAACGGCCGTCGACACGAACGAAACAGCTGATCCGGCCGCCTATGCCCACACGCCTTGCCTCGGAAACCCCAACGCCGCCGCAAACAAACACACAGAGCCAAACCACGCAAGCAAATAATCACCGCCTCTCGCACAACAACACACAGCCCGCCATCTCCGTCGCGATCGATACAAAGACACACAAACGAAGCAGCTCCACACACAGCCAGCCACATGACACGTTTCCTTTCCTTCTCCCCTCCCAGTCACATCACGTCGCTCAAACGGAAAGAAAGAAACAAAGACAGAGAGAAACAAACAAACAAACAACACAGCGCACACACGCAGCAACAACACAGACTCTTTCGCACTTTTCAACTTCCGAACAGTGTGGTGGCCCTGAAAAGGGCCGTTTTCTAGTCTCTCCCACCCACAAGCACGGCCGCGGGAAGGCCAGCGCCCGCTGCGACGCAGCCTAACCGCCGAAACCGTACAGGGTGCGCCCCTGCCTCTTCAGGGCGTACACCACGTCCATGGCCGTCACAGTCTTGCGCTTGGCGTGCTCAGTGTACGTCACCGCGTCGCGGATCACGTTCTCCAGGAACACCTTCAGCACCCCGCGGGTCTCCTCGTAGATCAGACCAGAGATGCGCTTCACGCCGCCCCTGCGAGCCAGGCGGCGGATGGCGGGCTTCGTGATGCCCTGGATGTTGTCGCGCAACACCTTGCGGTGCCGCTTGGCGCCACCCTTGCCGAGCCCCTTTCCTCCCTTGCCGCGGCCTGTCATCCTTCCTTCCTCGGGCAAAGCAAAACGTGCACAAACAGCAGCTGCAGCGGCTGGCGAGTCGGCTACGGTCTGCGCCCAGCGCGCCCGCCGCCCCCCTATATAGACTCTGGCCCGCCCTCCCCCCACCACGCGCAACCGAGGGCATATAAGCGCAGCACGGAGGCGCGCGGGCCCGTTGTCAAGGCAGCACCGGACGCCGCGCCGCACCTAACCTCCACGCACGCCGCTCCGCTACCGCTACCGCTACCGCTATGGCCCGCACAAAGCAAACGGCCCGCAAGTCCACCGGCGGAAAGGCGCCGCGCAAACAGCTCGCCACCAAGGCGGCGAGGAAGAGCGCGCCCGCCACCGGAGGCGTCAAGAAGCCCCACCGCTACAGGCCGGGCACCGTCGCCCTGCGAGAAATCAGGCGCTACCAGAAGAGCACAGAGCTGCTCATCCGCAAGCTGCCATTCCAGCGCCTAGTGCGCGAGATCGCCCAGGACTTCAAGACCGACCTGCGCTTCCAGAGCTCCGCAGTCATGGCCCTGCAGGAGGCCAGCGAGGCCTACCTCGTCGGCCTCTTCGAAGACACCAACCTGTGCGCAATCCACGCCAAGCGCGTCACCATCATGCCCAAGGACATCCAGCTCGCGCGCCGCATCCGCGGCGAGCGCGCCTAAACCGCGCCGCGGCACCGCACCGCACAAACAAAAACGGCCCTTTTCAGGGCCACTAACATCTCTCCGTCGCGAGCAAACTTTGTCGGTCGCCTGCCTCTCGCCCCGCAACCCAAAAACAAACACCGCCACTTCCCGTCCGTCCGCCACACCCGCTCACTCTGCCTGCCTGCTAGCAGCGCGCAACAATCACACATCATCCCTCCCCGGCGCTCCAAGCGCACAATACCCAACGGCCGACGTCACACCGCACGGGTGGCTGGCCGGCCGCCGCTTTCGTTTCGAAAACAAAAAAAACCCGCACTCCACTCCGACGGCCAACGGCCAGGCAGGCGCGCTCGCTCGCTCTACACGCCACCGACTCCTTCCACATCTCTCAACGTGCCCCCCGTTGCAAAACATAACACACACAAAGGAACAAAACAAAGACCAGACACGACTCGACAAGACAGACATCCGAGAAGAACGAACGCAGGCAAGCCAACCAACGTATTCAAACAAAACAACGTGACAGAAAACCAACCGTCGGCCGCCGCCACAAACACGGCGACAATCAACCACGACAACAACAACACCGCTTACCGCTACCGCCGCCCACACCCGCCACCGACCCCCGCAATCCAACCACCACGGCACGCAAACAGCATCCCCACGGGCATACAGACAGACACCCACACCAAACGCAACACGACAATCAAAACCTTCCCCGACGTGCTTTGATGGCCCTGAGAAGGGCCGTTTTGGGCCGCGCGTCTCTTGCGCGCCACTAGACGACGACGGGGGGTGGGGACGACGGAGTCAAGCGCCAAACCCTTCCTTTCCCATCTCTTTCTCCTCTACTCTACTTCTTCTTCTTGGGCGAAGCCTTCGCCTTAGACGGCGTCGTCGCCTTCTTCGGGC
Organism: Schistocerca americana; assembly: GCF_021461395.2. NCBI lineage: Eukaryota > Metazoa > Arthropoda > Insecta > Orthoptera > Acrididae > Schistocerca > Schistocerca americana. The sequence continues at coordinate 118,406 of NW_025725990.1, read as the reverse complement.
GCGGCGCCTTCGGCTTCTTCGTCGGAACCTTGGCGGCCTTCTTCGCCTTCGACGGCGACTTGGCCTTGGCCGGCTTGGCCGCAGCCGCCTTCTTCGCACCCGCGGGAGCGGCCGACGCCGCAGACGCCTTCTTGGCGGCGCCCGCCTTCCGACCGGTCGCCGCCTTCACGCCACCAGCCTTCTTTGCGCCGGCCGCACGGGCGCCCTTCTTCTCCTTGCTGGCCGGAGCGGCGCGCTTCTTCTTGGCACCGCCAGCACGAGCCTTGCCGCCCTCGGCCGCCCCCCCGCCGCCGGCGCCGGCAAGCTTGAACGAGCCGGACGCGCCCTTCCCCTTCGTCTGCACCAGCTCGCCCGCCACGACGGCCGACTTGAGGTACTTCTTGATAAACGGCGCCAGCTTCTCCGCGTCCAGCTTGTAGTGCGCGGCTATGTACTTCTTGATCGCCTGCAGCGACGACCCGCCGCGCTCCTTCAGACTCTTGATGGCGGCCGTCACCATCTCAGAGGTGCGCGGGTGCGCAGGCTTGGCGCGCGGCTTCTTCGCAGACGACGCAGACTTGGCCTTCTTCGTAGTGCCGGTGGCGGCGGGTGCCGCAGCAGTCTCGTTCGTAGCCGCCTGATCTGCCATTTCGACGACGCGCGTAACACACAGCGAGAGCGAGCGGGACGGCAGGCACGCAAGCACAGCACAGCAGCAGAGCAGAGAATCACAAGGCCCAGCCAGTGTCGCGGGCGGGCGCGGACGGCCGAGAGAGCGGCCGCCACTCTGCGCGCCGCCGCGCCGCGCCTCCCGCGCTTGCTACCGCCCAACGTCCGACAGCCTGTGCGGAGCAGCCCCAAACCTGCGCCACAACCGCCCGCGCCTTTCAAACCACCGAGGATGGGGCTACACACAGCCACACCACAGTCGCCAACCAGTCGCCACGGCAGCGCCGCAAACCACGGCCAAACTGCAGCTACCGCGCGCTACAGCCTGGGTCGGCCCGCCGAGAATCGCCGCCCCCGCCCAAATGCCGCCCCCACAGCCCCAGCCGACGACCCGCCACAATGGCCAAACCTTCGGCAAAACTCCCACACCGTCGCCGCGGCAGCCCGGCCAGCGCGGCCGGCGCCACAGCCACACAAGCCGAGGCGTGCGGCGATGACGGCCGTGCAAACGCGCCTCCGCCGCCCCATCGCCTTCCGTCGCCCTCCCGCCGTTTCCCGATCGGCCCGCAGCCGTCGGGCCACATCGCGCGCCGTCCTCCTCCTCTCGCCCGCCAACATTCACAGCCGTTTCTCAACAATTGCCCGCCGCAAACGGACGCCGCCTGCGCAACAGGCGCCGCCGCCCCTCGCCGCTTCCGACCCAACCCCTCGACCGAGGCAAACCGCAATCCGAATCTACAGACCAACCCAATCTGCCGTCAAGCACACACGCCAGCCGACCTTACACGTTACGCGTTACACATTACGTTTACACGTCTAGGTTAGGTTAGGTTAGGTGGGCGTGGGTTAGGTTAAGGGGACTTGGGTTAGGTTAAGCGTCAAACTTAGGTTAAGCATTCAAACACGTCAGGCGTCAGAGGCTAGGTTAGGTTAGGTTACACGTTAGGTTAAGGGGTCAGTGCTAGGTTAAGAAGCGTCAAACGTAGGTTAAAAAAGCGTTCAAACGTGAGGCGTGAGCCGGACAGCTTACCGTACGTAGACGTTAGGGGCTCACAGGCTGAGCTCACCTCGCCACACCACAGGTTAGGTTCGGTTCGGTTCGCTCGGCTCAGCGTAAAGCGCCGAGGTCAGGGTTACGTTCGTTCACCTTCGGGCGCCACACTTTCGGTTGAAAGGTCGCGACGGGACGACGTCGGCAGGCACGCCGCAAACGAACAAAAAACGTACAGACGACGTCGAAAACCGCCGACAGACGGGGGAGCAGCACGACCACGACCAGATACCGAGCGCGAACGAGACACACGCGAACCACCCCCACCGGCCAAACGGCACCACACAACAACCCAGAGCACCACGTGTCGACACCAGAAGCAACCCGCCGCTCACGCGACATGGCTGGCACCGAAGGGCAACCGCCCGCAACTGCGCTTTCCGCGCCGGCCCGGATGCACGTCGTGCTACAACAACACCACTACCGTACACAGCCGCTGTTCACAACACCACTATCAATGGCGCGCCCGCGGCTCGCCGCCGTCGCAGTCGCAGCCGCAGCCCCAACGCCAGCACTTTTGCACCACCATTCACACGCACCGCAACACAGCTCGCCGACACAGCCGAACAAAACAAACACCACACAACAACAGCAACAACGCCGCCGCCTCTACTTGTGCCGGCGACCCACCCCGCCGATGGCGCACCTTTCGCCAGCCGGCAATCGACACACACGCACCCACCCCCCGGGGCCCAGTGCAAAAAAAAAACCACACAAAAACAAAACAAAAACAAAACAACACAAACGACACGGGAAGCGCACACCGCCACTTCGCGCGCACGCCACCAACCAGTCGTCGTCTCAAAATAACAAACACAAACAAAATAAACTAACAACTAGGGCAACACAAAACAAAAACGCCTCGCACGAACCGCCCACAAAAAGGACAAGCACACGCACAGCCTCTGCTGACGACCACGACGCAGCGGCACGCTGCTCCTGTCCCGCGCCCCGCGCCCCACTCGATTCACAACTCACGCGACACCGTCAACGACGGGCTCGCTTCCCGCAACCTACCACCTTTCCGCCACGACGCACAGCCCCAGCCCCAGCCCCACCCGACGACTGCACTTTCACCACCGCCTCCCCCTTCCCCCCCAAAACACACACACACACACACACACACACACACACACACACAGCCAGCCAAAAACGCACTCGCGACCCACACATGCACGTGCATCGGCACACGCCAACCAGTCAACGTCGACAACCACACGCAAGGCTCGAAACGAAAACGAAACCGGCGTCCTTCCACGTTGCCATCAAGCTACGCGACACAAGACACAAGGAACCAACACAACAGCCGGCCCCACTAATTCCCACTCTCACGCCGCAAAAAGCACACCGAAACCGCCAAACACGCACGCACATTCCCCTTCGCACTGACACCACCGACCGGCTCGCTACCACACACCTCTCGGCAGCCGTTTCACGCCAATTCGCCACACCGCCCACACAGTCGACAAGCGCCCGCCCTGTACGGCACACGCAACGACGCAGCGCAGCAAAGGGCGCCCGCAACACATACCTCTCCGCCGCCCGACGCGCCAACCGCCACACCACACCGCCGGCCACTCGCAAATTGTGCACTGCCACCAGCCACACGTCCAACACGCCGCGCCGCCTCCGGCCACCCGCCAGGGGGCGCTCACGTCCGCGACAACAGCGCGGCCCGCCGGGCCGGGCCGAACCGAACCGAGCCGCCGCTGCTCTGCACTCGGCACGGCCACACCCTGCTGCAGACCGGGCTCGTCCCTCTGTACGCGTCTGCCTGCGCATCAACACAACACGACCTTTTTTGTTTTTTCTTCTCTCTACCGCCATCCCTTCTTCTCGCGTTTTACTCGTTGTTGCAGCAGCGGCGCACACCTACACATCCACAGCCCCAGCCGAGCCGGCCTCACCTCAGGGCCCGCCGCCAGCGTCTCCTCCTCGGGCACAGGTGCGGTGCTGTGGCCGCCCATCCAACCGCATTGCTGGCCGTCCAGCCACCAGGCGTTCCCACTGCCGCGAGCCACGCCGCGCACCGACCCTGCTGCAGAACACGAAGCATAGCCAGAGACCGACCGATACACAAAGCAAGCCGTCGCCTCGCCTCTTGTCCTTCCTGCCTTCCTTCCGCCCCCGCCCTTCTCACACCACCGCCTCTCCACTTTCGCCCCCCCCTCCTTTTTTTTTTTTTTTTTTTGTTTTCTTCTTTCTTTCTTTCTTTCTTTCTTTCTTTCTTTCTTTCTTTCTTTCTTTCTTTGGCCCTCTCTCCTTCCCGCCATGGCGGTTACGGCACCGCCTGCAGCGGCAGATTTTTTGCGCCCACACGCCTACTCCTACCACCATTAAACCTTGCCCTGCCCTGCCCTGCCCTGCCCTGCCCATCAACGTCGCAGTCGAACCGACGCTTGCCAACACACTGCCCACGTTCCTTTCTCTTTTCGGCCTACGCCCATTACGCGCCGCCGCCACAGCACCTTCCCTTCCCACAACACACCGACGTCATCACACGCACCCAAAACAGGGGCCACGACCGTGTTCCTCGCCCACTCCCATCCCGCACGGTACGCACATTCCCAACTACTACCGCGCACCCTCCCTTTCCAATCTGTGTGTCTCTGTGTCTGTGTCCTGTCCGCGCGTGACGCCTCTCAACATCCGCCGTCCCCCGTCCCGTTTTCGCCCCCATGCCGTCGTCGCGCCGCCTCCGCCCCTGTCCGCCCCGCACCACACCATACACCGCTGCTTGTCCCGGCCGTTGCCACCAAAGGCGCCGACCGCAAACGCGCCACGCCGCAGCCCCCGTGCGTCTCGCGCTCGCTTGCATCTCCGTGCCGACGCTGCCTCTCTTCCCGCTCGCACTCGACCTCGACAACACAGTCTTTGGCTCCGCCACTGCGTGTTCCGGTGGTACGCACGCTGCAACACGTATGTATTCATTACCAGAGCGATGGCGAGGCATGACAGCATCTCTGTCTGACCAGAGAGTTCTTTATCGCTGCTAGTCGGCGCTTGGACCGCGCCAGACGACAGTAGTGGCACGCACCGGGTCGCCAGGAACAGTTGTTATATATATATATTGTAGCGCGAGTCGGGAGAGGTAGTAGTCGGTCGACAGTAGTAGCGGGTGGACGGTTGTACTGAGCGGGCGTCGGCGGCGTGCTCTGCTCGTCTCGCGACTCTGGTCACGGTTCGGGACGATGTATAGTCTATTGTGTTATAATCAAACGGTGGTGTGACGCTGCATTGCGCAAATCTGATAACGTATGTTCATTGTACTTATTTTGTTCAACAACAAAAGCCCCACTATTACTTTTTTTCTAAAGTAACTTTTGTCTCTTAACGAAAAACATTCACTTTTTAAAGACTACTTCCTATGGCATTTCCCTCCAAGGGGTGCAATTAATTACCAGCCAGCACTCATTCATTGCACACAGCTGTGTAAGGGGTATCTACAATTGAGGAGCGGATATAAATGCAATTTTTTGTTTTTTTTTTTTTTTTTGTGTGTGTGTTGTAACCTCCCAGCAAAATTTAAAATAATGGACAATGTTATTTACGGATGCTAATGGACATTGCGCTAATTGTAACCTCGCCCACAATGAGAGGTATTGAAAATGGCAACACAAATGTGAAATTCGCAATCTGACTCAAATATAAAGTCTTCACACAACATTTAAAAAAGTCCGTTCAGTGACAAGAAACTTCAATTAAACCGAAATATCGGTCTTTGGCCCTGTGCAAAACAATCAGAATTAAAGTCTTACCTCCGAATAAATGGATGTCACATTTCTGCTCTGGTTGTTGCGCAGCGCTTGGAGGAACTGCATTGCAAATAATAATATTCTCTTTTTTTGTGATTTTAGTGACATTTTTCTTCAAAGAAGTGGAATGAAATGTGAAGTGCAACGAACTCTTTAGTTCAATAAACAATTAAATGTTTGAAAAATGCTTTTGAAATAAAAATTATTATTGGGGAACTTGTTGGAGAATAATTACAATAAATACAATTTTTCATTATCTAATGATTATATTAATTAACAGTATACCTTATTCACCATCTTGACCAGTGTTGCCGACCGCCTACATCACACAACCGCACTCGGCTGCTACTACTGACCGACCGCTCTGCATGACGACTATTGGCGTACTGCACGCGACGACTACTGACAGAGTACAGCCCTCAACTACACAGAGCTACGGACTCGCAACGACTACTGACTGACTGACTGACTGACTGACTGAGAACCGCTCGCAACACTCGCGCAGTCCAGCGCAAACTCTCTGGTCACAGATGCTACAATGTCTCGCCATCGCTACTATGTTACATACGTGTTTCAGTGTCTTTTTCATTGGGGTAACGATCTTTGGCTCTTTTTATTCTGAATACAGGGCCAAAGGTCAACGCTGCTGCCCTTATACAATTTATCAGGTTTCATTATGTCTGTTGCAATGTTACATACGGTTCACTCTTTCATTAATATTATCGTTGGGTTTGTTTTGTAGGGACGTTAACATTCTGGCACATTTTTATTATCATCGGACTCTCTGCTATTTGTGCAGGGAGGTTATACCTGGGTCCATTTCCATTTCCATTTCCATTTACATTTTAATATTGATAGACTTTTTGTTTTCTTGTTGTTTTTCCTTCTTTTTTTTTTGTTGTTTTTTTTTTGTTTTGTTTTTCCCGCTCTCACCACCACCGCCGCATCACGCCTTCCGTTTTCTTGGTTTCTTTTCTGTTCTTCAACTGCTTCAACATCACCGCGCCCCATTTCCACACCACAGCCATCAGCCTCCAAGACGGGCGGGCGCAGTGTGCCATTTCCGGCGCACAAGCACACCCGTACGGTACTCTCCTCGCCCCCACGCCACCAACAACACAGCGACCACGCGGCTTTCAGGCACGGCACGGCACCGGCGAAATGCGCCGCCCCCGCCCCTCCGCGCATCCGTCCGTCTCGCCACGTTCACTGACAGCCGCGTCTGCGGCTACACCACGACAACCACAACACAACACCGCTCCCCTCCCTGGCAACTCACATTGTTTTTCTCCTCCTCTTTTGCACAAACCACAACGCCGAGCACAGGCGCAAGCCACCCACACCGCGCCCCTCCCCGTCCCGTCTTTGGCCGCCGCTCCTCGTTTCCTCGTTTGCCCCCTCCCATCTCCCGAAATGCCATGCCAGCAGCGTTACGCATGCCCCTCCCCTGTCCACACAACACTACCGCCTAACGAACAGCCTTCCGGGCCACATGCAGGGCACGCCCACCTCCAAACACTGCCAATTCACGGACGCACGCACACACACACACACACACACACACACACGCACGCACACACACTCACTTTCTCGACACCTTTCTGTACGGAGGGTGCGTCATCTCGACCGTGACAGAGTGACGGCAACTATCGACGATCCATTTCCCCCCACTGGTAAAACATGTCCACTAACACCTACATACATCATTCAAGTACACAGACAATAGCATACACACAATGGGAGGGCACACGAACATGGACGGCACGGCACTGTCATACACTCTTCCTCAGAACCATATCAACAAACGTTACGTACATCCGGGAAAGCGAAAGCGAAAGCAAAAGCAAAGGGCAAAGCCCAATGCAGCCGTCAAAGGTAACGTTCACCACGGCAGACACTTGCAGCCGCGCCGCCGTTAAACGCATTTCAGTGCGGCTCCAATACGCCTCCGACACGGGAACGTTCCGTTGCTCTACGAATGCGTTTCTCCCCTTTTTCCCTTCCTCTCTCTTTTGCCCCCCTCCTTGCACTCTTGCCTCATTCCTCACGTTCTGCCCAGACATTCGACCGATCAAAGTCAACCTTTCGTTACCGTTCTCAGCGCGACGGTGTACAACAGTATGACGGGTGTGCCCACGACTTCGGTTCAGTTGCGTGACGCCGGTCTATCGCGCCGATCGACAGTTACTCAGGGGGCGACGGATCGGACCACGTCACCGACACACAAAACACTTTCAAACAAACAAATACATACCGGATGGACACAGACAAACACGTGTACAGACATTCGCCAAACAAACGACCGCCGCCGCCGCCGCCGTCGTCGCGCTTACTGTACTGCACTGGACACGCGTGCATCTTGAATGACGACATCGGTGTGCGTGCGTCGTACGCAATCAGTCAGACACGGCTATCAAACATCAGAGTCGAATGGTACATCATCGTGCGTGTCGCCGTACACGTACAGTACAATACAACAACAATGCGTCTTAATGGCACGTTCATTTCAACGTCACTCACACACCTCCACGCTGCAGTTACGTCGCACCATTGTCGAACTCGGCGTACAGCAAAGGGAATAGTGGGCGGCAAAAAAAAAAAAAAAACCAAACAAAAACATTTCACATTTCACCCTCGCCATGTATGATGTGCAAAAAAAAAAAACAAACCCGCAAACGGCCGTCGTTACGGTGACACAAAAGTCGCCGATCGCACTGTCCCCCCTCGCAGACGGGTAACACACACACACACACACACACACACCAACAACACCAATGGGTCAAAAACCACGCCAACGAGGCGTGCCACCATTCCACGCCACGGCGACCAACCTCGTGGCCGTACCCCGCGCAACACGCTTTGACGCGCCCCCCCCACCCACAAAAAAAAAAGGAAACACATACATCACAGCCGTCCACACAAACAACAACAACAACAATTCCGCCCTTCCCGCAAAAGGCACGTTGGTGGCCCTGAAAAGGGCCGTTTTGCCGCTCTCGCAACGGAGGAGCCTTCTCCATCCTTCCTTCCTTCCTTCCATTCCAGAGCCACCTCCTTACTTGGAGCTCGTGTACTTGGTCACCGCCTTCGTGCCCTCGCTCACGGCGTGCTTGGCCAGCTCGCCAGGCAGCAACAGCCGCACAGCGGTCTGGATCTCGCGGGACGTGATGGTCGAGCGCTTGTTGTAGTGCGCCAGGCGAGAAGCCTCGGCCGCAATGCGCTCGAAAATGTCGTTCACGAAGCTGTTCATGATGCTCATCGCCTTCGACGAGATGCCCGTGTCAGGGTGCACCTGCTTCAGCACCTTGTAGATGTAGATGGCATAGCTCTCCTTCCTCTTGCGCTTCTTCTTCTTGTCGCCCTTCGAAATGTTCTTCTGCGCCTTGCCAGCCTTCTTGGCGGCCTTCCCGCTAGTCTTGGGCGGCATCTCGAACCAACGTACGGCAGCAGCAACACCAGTAGCAAGCGCTCCGCTCTAGTCAGCGTCTCCCCACACAGTGGCACCCGCCGCCAGCCGCCGCCGCACCTTTACCAGCTCGCCCTGTTGCGGCCGCCGACCAATGGGGCGCGCGCGCAACCGGCCGCCGCACCCGAGCCCATAAAGCACCCCCACCCCGGCTGCGCCGGCATTCCCGCTCACGCCGCGGAGAGTACACGTTAGTTCGTTGTCGCTGTTGGTTATCGTGATGTCGGGACGCGGAAGTGGACGCAAAGCTGCTGCCTTGGCTGAGTTGCTGCTCACGTTAGCAGGACCAGCCGGGAAGAAGAAGAAGAAGTCTACACCGCAGTGCTTTCGCTGCCAAAAGCTCGGCCACGTCGCCAAGCACTGCAGCGGAGCAGTCGCGTGTTTGAAGTGTGCGCAAGCGCACGACACACGCGACTGTAAGAAGCAGAAGGACGCCCCCAGCACCTGCGCCAACTGTGGTGGCGCACACGCGGCTAACGCCCGTTCCTGCGCCTACAGGAGAAATTGGCGCGGACCAGAGAAGACGCAGAAGCAAGTGACCACCACACACGAAGAGGTGGTCACTCGCACAGAAGACGTCATCACCAGGCGCCTCAACGACGCCGTAGAAGAAGCCATGTCCGCCTTCAAATCCGCCATGGCGGAAGAGAGGGCGGCCATGCTGGCGGAACTGGGCGAGGCTCGGCGTCAGATTGCTGAGCTGACGCAGGAGCTTCGCTCAGCCAAGGCAGCTTCCGCCACAGCGGTCGACACCGCCAGCCAGACGACTCCTCCACGAGAGAAGAAGTTTGCGACGGTGGCCACGCAGACCGACGTGCCTGCCGAAGGGGAGCCCAAGACGGACACCGAGGCAGCAGCGCACGAAGACGAGTGGGAAGAAGTCCCATTCCTCCCGCTTCCGGACATGTACAGCGCAAGCGCTGTGACGCAGAAGATCGCTGCATCGCTTCGCGACGGTACTTACCCCCACCACGACAACCCTTATCCTTTCGTTCCTCCTAACCATCCTAAACCACAACTCCCACATCGCCCACTCGGGTATCCTGAAGGCCTACTCGGTCTTTCTAGGGAGGAGTTCAATCTGATTGACTCCTACCCTATTTTCACAGAGTGGCAGATGCGCTGCATCATCATCGCTCTCGTCAACGGAGAGTACGACAAAGCGGGATGCATTTTGCACAACATCCCAACCGAGGAAGAGCCCTCAGCCACAGCAAAGAAGAAAAAGAAAAGTCGTCATAACGACAAGTTCAGAAGATAGGTCATCGGCACTCCTTGCCAGTACAGAAGAACCCACAAGTAAAGAAAGAAGTTTCATCAACATCCCAGGGGAGTAAAGGCCAACAGGCCACAAACTTCCACCCGAACCTCCTCACAGTGAGGAAGTCAGAAAAGGAGCAGAGAGAGAGAGAGAGAGGCTGCGCCGGCACGCACTCCGCTGCTCGACTCGCTGCCGCTCGCACCGGTCGTTTTCGTTGCCGTTTCGTGTGCACCGTCGCTAGCCCATCGCCATGTCCGGACGCGGAAAGGGAGGCAAAGTCAAGGGCAAGTCAAAGTCCCGCTCAAGCAGGGCTGGGCTCCAGTTCCCGGTCGGCAGAATCCACCGCCTCCTGCGCAAGGGAAACTACGCAGAGCGCGTCGGCGCCGGGGCGCCCGTCTACCTCGCCGCCGTCATGGAGTACCTCGCGGCTGAGGTGCTCGAGCTGGCCGGAAACGCGGCCCGCGACAACAAGAAGACGCGCATCATCCCGCGCCACCTGCAGCTTGCCATCCGCAACGACGAGGAGCTCAACAAGCTCCTGTCGGGCGTCACCATCGCACAGGGTGGTGTCCTGCCCAACATCCAGGCCGTCCTGCTGCCAAAGAAGACCGAGAAGAAGGCCTAAAGGAGGCCAGGCAATCGCAGCGCCGCGTGCTCCCCTGCACGCAACGCGCTTTGCCGGCTCGGCCCACAACAATCGGCCCTTTTCAGGGCCACCACACAAACCTACGTCCAAAGCAAAATTTCAGTCGTCCTCGCCGCACCTTGTTTTGTTTTTTAACTTTGCACTGTCACAGCACAGCCGCCGCCGGCGCACGTCCGCCATCTTGTCGTCCACACAGCCCGTGTGGCCCAACACACACACACACATTTTGCACGGTCGCAGTCGCCTTCCAAACCGACAACGGCAGCAATAATGACCATTGTTAAAGGGAGGCGTGTCGACACACCGCCCTCCACTCCCGCGCGCAACGGCCGTCGACACGAACGAAACAGCTGATCCGGCCGCCTATGCCCACACGCCTTGCCTCGGAAACCCCAACGCCGCCGCAAACAAACACACAGAGCCAAACCACGCAAGCAAATAATCACCGCCTCTCGCACAACAACACACAGCCCGCCATCTCCGTCGCGATCGATACAAAGACACACAAACGAAGCAGCTCCACACACAGCCAGCCACATGACACGTTTCCTTTCCTTCTCCCCTCCCAGTCACATCACGTCGCTCAAACGGAAAGAAAGAAACAAAGACAGAGAGAAACAAACAAACAAACAACACAGCGCACACACGCAGCAACAACACAGACTCTTTCGCACTTTTCAACTTCCGAACAGTGTGGTGGCCCTGAAAAGGGCCGTTTTCTAGTCTCTCCCACCCACAAGCACGGCCGCGGGAAGGCCAGCGCCCGCTGCGACGCAGCCTAACCGCCGAAACCGTACAGGGTGCGCCCCTGCCTCTTCAGGGCGTACACCACGTCCATGGCCGTCACAGTCTTGCGCTTGGCGTGCTCAGTGTACGTCACCGCGTCGCGGATCACGTTCTCCAGGAACACCTTCAGCACCCCGCGGGTCTCCTCGTAGATCAGACCAGAGATGCGCTTCACGCCGCCCCTGCGAGCCAGGCGGCGGATGGCGGGCTTCGTGATGCCCTGGATGTTGTCGCGCAACACCTTGCGGTGCCGCTTGGCGCCACCCTTGCCATTCACCTTCATAGGACACAACGGTTGCTCCCTCCCCGATCACATCCTATACAGCCCCTCCCTCTCTGATACCATCACCCAGTATTCAATAGGTGACACCCTTACCAGCCCCCACCTACCCATCCTCTTCAGCACCTCTGCCATCAACCCCCCTCCCCCAGCTCCCACATCCCGGACGATAAAAATCTATAGCAAAGCTGACTGGGCAAAGTACAAAGAGACCATTAACAACAACCTACTAGCCCCACTAACCATTACCGACACCGACGACCTTAACCGCATCAACGACAGAATAACTGACACCATCAAGACAGCCATCGACACAGCCATCCCCACCAAAACCATCGTCTCCTTCAAACCCCACCTTCCCCCTGAAATTCTCAGACTTATCCGAGAAAAAAGAAAACTCTACCGCGAAATCAACAAAGACAGAAACCCCGACCTTAAAACAATCTGGAACAGGCTAAACAATGAGATTAAGCGACTCACCTCCGAACACCGACAAAAACAATGGGACGAAACCTGTTCCAAACTTGACTACAGACAAGGACGCAAATTTTGGAACAAATTCAAGACACTCACGGGACAAAACACTGACAGGACATTCAAACTAAAGGTAGACGACTCCCCCACCACCGACCCCACCCAAGTAGCAGAAGCCTTCAAAACCATCCTAGAAGACACCCACAAATTCCCACAGGACCCCCTATTTATCGAACCATTCCACCACACAGTCACCACAGAACTCCCCCTTCTACTCGTCTCCCCCACCGCCCCCACAGAAGAAGACATTAAACTGCAGAATGTAATTACCGAGAGCGAAATTAAGAAGGCCATCTTCTCTGGCAGAAACTCAGCCCCTGGCGAAAACGGGATACAGCGTCTACACCTCCGTAACTCCCCCCTCAACACCATCATCCCCCTCCTGTCCCTTCTATTCAACTTCTGCCTCTCCCACAATACCATCCCCACAGCGTGGAAATCCGCCAAAATCATCATGATCCCCAAACCAGGCAAACCCAAATCTGATCCTAAATCCTACCGCCCCATATCCCTCCTCGACGTCCTCCGCAAGACCTTTGAAAGAATAATTACAGACAGACTCTCGCACTTTACTGACAAACTCCAACTCATTCCTCACCTCCAGTCTGGCTTCCGAAAACTCCATTCCACCAATGATCCCCTCCTCAGACTCACATCAGACATAACAAGACATCAGAACCTTGGACAGTGCACGCTCGCTGTCTTTCTGGACATCGAACGGGCATTCGACAAAATCTGGCATGACGGACTTCTATATAAGCTGCTTAAGACAGGCTTCCCACCGCAGACAGTACGACTAATCCAAACCCTATTAAACGACAGACGCTGCCAAATCCACGTCAACCAAGCCACCTCGGCCCCCTTCCGCCCCGAAGCAGGAGTAGCTCAGGGTGGGATTATCTCCCCCCTGCTCTACTCCCTTTACACCATCGACATCCCCACCCCGACAAGAACTAACGAACAACTCCAATTATACGCAGACGACACAGCATACTGGAATTCTGGTCCCTCGACAAACACCATCAACAACCAGACAGCGACCTACCTGACAAAACTAGAAGACTGGATGCGACAATGGCGCATCAAACCCAACCCCACCAAAACCCAACTCATCCTATTCAAACACCGCAACATCCCCAAAAAGTCAAACCAAAATCCCGACCACATCTCCCTCACGCTGTGGGGCACCCAGCTCCTCCCCTCTCCCAATGCAAAATACCTGGGCGTCCACCTCGACAAGTATCTCAACCTGAACAACCATACTAAGGAGACCCTCAGCAAAGTACGTCAACGACAACAACTCATACGACGTGTTCAAGGAAAATTTACAGGCTGCAGTGACAGGACAGCCGTAAACACCTACAAAACGTTCGTCCGCCCACTGTTTGAATATGCAGCAGCGCCTCTCGCCTGCATCTCCAAAACACAAGCTGAAAGAATCTTCCGCACCGAGAGACGAATACTACGCAGCATCCTTCGCCTCCCACCCTCCACCCCCAGACAAGAGGTCTTTGAGGAAGCTAAAGTCACCCCCGTTCAAACAAGGCTAGCCATCCTGAGAGCCCGCTATGGTAAAACCATCCTCACCTCCCGTCCTGACCTACACACAATATACACACACAGAACCAGACACAGAAACAAACCAAAACACAAATACACCTACCCACCAAGAACAATCATAAACAACACCCTCCACATCTTTCCTGACACAATACACCAACACGAACACGCAAGACAATTACACATACAGAATAACGACACTCCCACCCCCTCCCACCTCCAGGCACTGAACCCCGACCGCCCGCCACCATAATCTCGACCTAATCGATTGCAAAAAAACGTTCAAGTGCAACAAAATGGCACATAAATCCGCCTCCACTGTCACCCCTTTCTCCATTTCTAATTCTATTTCTACCTCCTTTGCTTCAAAATTTGTAAATAGTTCTTAAGATAACAAAACATTTATATATGATCAAACCATATTTTAAGAAAATTGTAATTAGTATGTAATTTAGCAATAAGTACAAAATAAATAAAGAAAACCAAAATGTAATACCCTCATCTCTGGCCCCAATAGAGCAACAAGCTCTCCAGCGGCCCATCCGCCTCCCTTTAGGAGCGGAAATGAATAGTTTAAAAAAAAAAAAAAAAAAAAAAAAAAATAAATAAAAAAAAAAAAAAAAAAAAAAAAAAAAAAACGCGCGGGCCCGTTGTCAAGGCAGCACCGGACGCCGCGCCGCACCTAACCTCCACGCACGCCGCTCCGCTACCGCTACCGCTACCGCTATGGCCCGCACAAAGCAAACGGCCCGCAAGTCCACCGGCGGAAAGGCGCCGCGCAAACAGCTCGCCACCAAGGCGGCGAGGAAGAGCGCGCCCGCCACCGGAGGCGTCAAGAAGCCCCACCGCTACAGGCCGGGCACCGTCGCCCTGCGAGAAATCAGGCGCTACCAGAAGAGCACAGAGCTGCTCATCCGCAAGCTGCCATTCCAGCGCCTAGTGCGCGAGATCGCCCAGGACTTCAAGACCGACCTGCGCTTCCAGAGCTCCGCAGTCATGGCCCTGCAGGAGGCCAGCGAGGCCTACCTCGTCGGCCTCTTCGAAGACACCAACCTGTGCGCAATCCACGCCAAGCGCGTCACCATCATGCCCAAGGACATCCAGCTCGCGCGCCGCATCCGCGGCGAGCGCGCCTAAACCGCGCCGCGGCACCGCACCGCACAAACAAAAACGGCCCTTTTCAGGGCCACTAACATCTCTCCGTCGCGAGCAAACTTTGTCGGTCGCCTGCCTCTCGCCCCGCAACCCAAAAACAAACACCGCCACTTCCCGTCCGTCCGCCACACCCGCTCACTCTGCCTGCCTGCTAGCAGCGCGCAACAATCACACATCATCCCTCCCCGGCGCTCCAAGCGCACAATACCCAACGGCCGACGTCACACCGCACGGGTGGCTGGCCGGCCGCCGCTTTCGTTTCGAAAACAAAAAAAACCCGCACTCCACTCCGACGGCCAACGGCCAGGCAGGCGCGCTCGCTCGCTCTACACGCCACCGACTCCTTCCACATCTCTCAACGTGCCCCCCGTTGCAAAACATAACACACACAAAGGAACAAAACAAAGACCAGACACGACTCGACAAGACAGACATCCGAGAAGAACGAACGCAGGCAAGCCAACCAACGTATTCAAACAAAACAACGTGACAGAAAACCAACCGTCGGCCGCCGCCACAAACACGGCGACAATCAACCACGACAACAACAACACCGCTTACCGCTACCGCCGCCCACACCCGCCACCGACCCCCGCAATCCAACCACCACGGCACGCAAACAGCATCCCCACGGGCATACAGACAGACACCCACACCAAACGCAACACGACAATCAAAACCTTCCCCGACGTGCTTTGATGGCCCTGAGAAGGGCCGTTTTGGGCCGCGCGTCTCTTGCGCGCCACTAGACGACGACGGGGGGTGGGGACGACGGAGTCAAGCGCCAAACCCTTCCTTTCCCATCTCTTTCTCCTCTACTCTACTTCTTCTTCTTGGGCGAAGCCTTCGCCTTAGACGGCGTCGTCGCCTTCTTCGGGCGCGGCGCCTTCGGCTTCTTCGTCGGAACCTTGGCGGCCTTCTTCGCCTTCGACGGCGACTTGGCCTTGGCCGGCTTGGCCGCAGCCGCCTTCTTCGCACCCGCGGGAGCGGCCGACGCCGCAGACGCCTTCTTGGCGGCGCCCGCCTTCCGACCGGTCGCCGCCTTCACGCCACCAGCCTTCTTTGCGCCGGCCGCACGGGCGCCCTTCTTCTCCTTGCTGGCCGGAGCGGCGCGCTTCTTCTTGGCACCGCCAGCACGAGCCTTGCCGCCCTCGGCCGCCCCCCCGCCGCCGGCGCCGGCAAGCTTGAACGAGCCGGACGCGCCCTTCCCCTTCGTCTGCACCAGCTCGCCCGCCACGACGGCCGACTTGAGGTACTTCTTGATAAACGGCGCCAGCTTCTCCGCGTCCAGCTTGTAGTGCGCGGCTATGTACTTCTTGATCGCCTGCAGCGACGACCCGCCGCGCTCCTTCAGACTCTTGATGGCGGCCGTCACCATCTCAGAGGTGCGCGGGTGCGCAGGCTTGGCGCGCGGCTTCTTCGCAGACGACGCAGACTTGGCCTTCTTCGTAGTGCCGGTGGCGGCGGGTGCCGCAGCAGTCTCGTTCGTAGCCGCCTGATCTGCCATTTCGACGACGCGCGTAACACACAGCGAGAGCGAGCGGGACGGCAGGCACGCAAGCACAGCACAGCAGCAGAGCAGAGAATCACAAGGCCCAGCCAGTGTCGCGGGCGGGCGCGGACGGCCGAGAGAGCGGCCGCCACTCTGCGCGCCGCCGCGCCGCGCCTCCCGCGCTTGCTACCGCCCAACGTCCGACAGCCTGTGCGGAGCAGCCCCAAACCTGCGCCACAACCGCCCGCGCCTTTCAAACCACCGAGGATGGGGCTACACACAGCCACACCACAGTCGCCAACCAGTCGCCACGGCAGCGCCGCAAACCACGGCCAAACTGCAGCTACCGCGCGCTACAGCCTGGGTCGGCCCGCCGAGAATCGCCGCCCCCGCCCAAATGCCGCCCCCACAGCCCCAGCCGACGACCCGCCACAATGGCCAAACCTTCGGCAAAACTCCCACACCGTCGCCGCGGCAGCCCGGCCAGCGCGGCCGGCGCCACAGCCACACAAGCCGAGGCGTGCGGCGATGACGGCCGTGCAAACGCGCCTCCGCCGCCCCATCGCCTTCCGTCGCCCTCCCGCCGTTTCCCGATCGGCCCGCAGCCGTCGGGCCACATCGCGCGCCGTCCTCCTCCTCTCGCCCGCCAACATTCACAGCCGTTTCTCAACAATTGCCCGCCGCAAACGGACGCCGCCTGCGCAACAGGCGCCGCCGCCCCTCGCCGCTTCCGACCCAACCCCTCGACCGAGGCAAACCGCAATCCGAATCTACAGACCAACCCAATCTGCCGTCAAGCACACACGCCAGCCGACCTTACACGTTACGCGTTACACATTACGTTTACACGTCTAGGTTAGGTTAGGTTAGGTGGGCGTGGGTTAGGTTAAGGGGACTTGGGTTAGGTTAAGCGTCAAACTTAGGTTAAGCATTCAAACACGTCAGGCGTCAGAGGCTAGGTTAGGTTAGGTTACACGTTAGGTTAAGGGGTCAGTGCTAGGTTAAGAAGCGTCAAACGTAGGTTAAAAAAGCGTTCAAACGTGAGGCGTGAGCCGGACAGCTTACCGTACGTAGACGTTAGGGGCTCACAGGCTGAGCTCACCTCGCCACACCACAGGTTAGGTTCGGTTCGGTTCGCTCGGCTCAGCGTAAAGCGCCGAGGTCAGGGTTACGTTCGTTCACCTTCGGGCGCCACACTTTCGGTTGAAAGGTCGCGACGGGACGACGTCGGCAGGCACGCCGCAAACGAACAAAAAACGTACAGACGACGTCGAAAACCGCCGACAGACGGGGGAGCAGCACGACCACGACCAGATACCGAGCGCGAACGAGACACACGCGAACCACCCCCACCGGCCAAACGGCACCACACAACAACCCAGAGCACCACGTGTCGACACCAGAAGCAACCCGCCGCTCACGCGACATGGCTGGCACCGAAGGGCAACCGCCCGCAACTGCGCTTTCCGCGCCGGCCCGGATGCACGTCGTGCTACAACAACACCACTACCGTACACAGCCGCTGTTCACAACACCACTATCAATGGCGCGCCCGCGGCTCGCCGCCGTCGCAGTCGCAGCCGCAGCCCCAACGCCAGCACTTTTGCACCACCATTCACACGCACCGCAACACAGCTCGCCGACACAGCCGAACAAAACAAACACCACACAACAACAGCAACAACGCCGCCGCCTCTACTTGTGCCGGCGACCCACCCCGCCGATGGCGCACCTTTCGCCAGCCGGCAATCGACACACACGCACCCACCCCCCGGGGCCCAGTGCAAAAAAAAAAACCACACAAAAACAAAACAAAAACAAAACAACACAAACGACACGGGAAGCGCACACCGCCACTTCGCGCGCACGCCACCAACCAGTCGTCGTCTCAAAATAACAAACACAAACAAAATAAACTAACAACTAGGGCAACACAAAACAAAAACGCCTCGCACGAACCGCCCACAAAAAGGACAAGCACACGCACAGCCTCTGCTGACGACCACGACGCAGCGGCACGCTGCTCCTGTCCCGCGCCCCGCGCCCCACTCGATTCACAACTCACGCGACACCGTCAACGACGGGCTCGCTTCCCGCAACCTACCACCTTTCCGCCACGACGCACAGCCCCAGCCCCAGCCCCACCCGACGACTGCACTTTCACCACCGCCTCCCCCTTCCCCCCCAAAACACACACACACACACACACACACACACACACACACAGCCAGCCAAAAACGCACTCGCGACCCACACATGCACGTGCATCGGCACACGCCAACCAGTCAACGTCGACAACCACACGCAAGGCTCGAAACGAAAACGAAACCGGCGTCCTTCCACGTTGCCATCAAGCTACGCGACACAAGACACAAGGAACCAACACAACAGCCGGCCCCACTAATTCCCACTCTCACGCCGCAAAAAGCACACCGAAACCGCCAAACACGCACGCACATTCCCCTTCGCACTGACACCACCGACCGGCTCGCTACCACACACCTCTCGGCAGCCGTTTCACGCCAATTCGCCACACCGCCCACACAGTCGACAAGCGCCCGCCCTGTACGGCACACGCAACGACGCAGCGCAGCAAAGGGCGCCCGCAACACATACCTCTCCGCCGCCCGACGCGCCAACCGCCACACCACACCGCCGGCCACTCGCAAATTGTGCACTGCCACCAGCCACACGTCCAACACGCCGCGCCGCCTCCGGCCACCCGCCAGGGGGCGCTCACGTCCGCGACAACAGCGCGGCCCGCCGGGCCGGGCCGAACCGAACCGAGCCGCCGCTGCTCTGCACTCGGCACGGCCACACCCTGCTGCAGACCGGGCTCGTCCCTCTGTACGCGTCTGCCTGCGCATCAACACAACACGACCTTTTTTGTTTTTTCTTCTCTCTACCGCCATCCCTTCTTCTCGCGTTTTACTCGTTGTTGCAGCAGCGGCGCACACCTACACATCCACAGCCCCAGCCGAGCCGGCCTCACCTCAGGGCCCGCCGCCAGCGTCTCCTCCTCGGGCACAGGTGCGGTGCTGTGGCCGCCCATCCAACCGCATTGCTGGCCGTCCAGCCACCAGGCGTTCCCACTGCCGCGAGCCACGCCGCGCACCGACCCTGCTGCAGAACACGAAGCATAGCCAGAGACCGACCGATACACAAAGCAAGCCGTCGCCTGCCTCTTGTCCTTCCTGCCTTCCTTCCGCCCCCGCCCTTCTCACACCACCGCCTCTCCACTTTCGCCCCCCCCTCCTTTTTTTTTTTTTTTTTTTGTTTTCTTCTTTCTTTCTTTCTTTCTTTCTTTCTTTCTTTCTTTCTTTCTTTCTTTCTTTGGCCCTCTCTCCTTCCCGCCATGGCGGTTACGGCACCGCCTGCAGCGGCAGATTTTTTGCGCCCACACGCCTACTCCTACCACCATTAAACCTTGCCCTGCCCTGCCCTGCCCTGCCCTGCCCATCAACGTCGCAGTCGAACCGACGCTTGCCAACACACTGCCCACGTTCCTTTCTCTTTTCGGCCTACGCCCATTACGCGCCGCCGCCACAGCACCTTCCCTTCCCACAACACACCGACGTCATCACACGCACCCAAAACAGGGGCCACGACCGTGTTCCTCGCCCACTCCCATCCCGCACGGTACGCACATTCCCAACTACTACCGCGCACCCTCCCTTTCCAATCTGTGTGTCTCTGTGTCTGTGTCCTGTCCGCGCGTGACGCCTCTCAACATCCGCCGTCCCCCGTCCCGTTTTCGCCCCCATGCCGTCGTCGCGCCGCCTCCGCCCCTGTCCGCCCCGCACCACACCATACACCGCTGCTTGTCCCGGCCGTTGCCACCAAAGGCGCCGACCGCAAACGCGCCACGCCGCAGCCCCCGTGCGTCTCGCGCTCGCTTGCATCTCCGTGCCGACGCTGCCTCTCTTCCCGCTCGCACTCGACCTCGACAACACAGTCTTTGGCTCCGCCACTGCGTGTTCCGGTGGTACGCACGCTGCAACACGTATGTATTCATTACCAGAGCGATGGCGAGGCATGACAGCATCTCTGTCTGACCAGAGAGTTCTTTATCGCTGCTAGTCGGCGCTTGGACCGCGCCAGACGACAGTAGTGGCACGCACCGGGTCGCCAGGAACAGTTGTTATATATATATATTGTAGCGCGAGTCGGGAGAGGTAGTAGTCGGTCGACAGTAGTAGCGGGTGGACGGTTGTACTGAGCGGGCGTCGGCGGCGTGCTCTGCTCGTCTCGCGACTCTGGTCACGGTTCGGGACGATGTATAGTCTATTGTGTTATAATCAAACGGTGGTGTGACGCTGCATTGCGCAAATCTGATAACGTATGTTCATTGTACTTATTTTGTTCAACAACAAAAGCCCCACTATTACTTTTTTTCTAAAGTAACTTTTGTCTCTTAACGAAAAACATTCACTTTTTAAAGACTACTTCCTATGGCATTTCCCTCCAAGGGGTGCAATTAATTACCAGCCAGCACTCATTCATTGCACACAGCTGTGTAAGGGGTATCTACAATTGAGGAGCGGATATAAATGCAATTTTTTGTTTTTTTTTTTTTTTTGTGTGTGTGTTGTAACCTCCCAGCAAAATTTAAAATAATGGACAATGTTATTTACGGATGCTAATGGACATTGCGCTAATTGTAACCTCGCCCACAATGAGAGGTATTGAAAATGGCAACACAAATGTGAAATTCGCAATCTGACTCAAATATAAAGTCTTCACACAACATTTAAAAAAGTCCGTTCAGTGACAAGAAACTTCAATTAAACCGAAATATCGGTCTTTGGCCCTGTGCAAAACAATCAGAATTAAAGTCTTACCTCCGAATAAATGGATGTCACATTTCTGCTCTGGTTGTTGCGCAGCGCTTGGAGGAACTGCATTGCAAATAATAATATTCTCTTTTTTTGTGATTTTAGTGACATTTTTCTTCAAAGAAGTGGAATGAAATGTGAAGTGCAACGAACTCTTTAGTTCAATAAACAATTAAATGTTTGAAAAATGCTTTTGAAATAAAAATTATTATTGGGGAACTTGTTGGAGAATAATTACAATAAATACAATTTTTCATTATCTAA
Source organism: Schistocerca americana (assembly GCF_021461395.2). Lineage (NCBI taxonomy): Eukaryota > Metazoa > Arthropoda > Insecta > Orthoptera > Acrididae > Schistocerca > Schistocerca americana. Next base: position 96,673 of record NW_025725990.1, on the reverse strand, counting down.
TGATTATATTAATTAACAGTATACCTTATTCACCATCTTGACCAGTGTTGCCGACCGCCTACATCACACAACCGCACTCGGCTGCTACTACTGACCGACCGCTCTGCATGACGACTATTGGCGTACTGCACGCGACGACTACTGACAGAGTACAGCCCTCAACTACACAGAGCTACGGACTCGCAACGACTACTGACTGACTGACTGAGAACCGCTCGCAACACTCGCGCAGTCCAGCGCAAACTCTCTGGTCACAGATGCTACAATGTCTCGCCATCGCTACTATGTTACATACGTGTTTCAGTGTCTTTTTCATTGGGGTAACGATCTTTGGCTCTTTTTATTCTGAATACAGGGCCAAAGGTCAACGCTGCTGCCCTTATACAATTTATCAGGTTTCATTATGTCTGTTGCAATGTTACATACGGTTCACTCTTTCATTAATATTATCGTTGGGTTTGTTTTGTAGGGACGTTAACATTCTGGCACATTTTTATTATCATCGGACTCTCTGCTATTTGTGCAGGGAGGTTATACCTGGGTCCATTTCCATTTCCATTTACATTTTAATATTGATAGACTTTTTGTTTTCTTGTTGTTTTTCCTTCTTTTTTTTTTGTTGTTTTTTTTTTGTTTTGTTTTTCCCGCTCTCACCACCACCGCCGCATCACGCCTTCCGTTTTCTTGGTTTCTTTTCTGTTCTTCAACTGCTTCAACATCACCGCGCCCCATTTCCACACCACAGCCATCAGCCTCCAAGACGGGCGGGCGCAGTGTGCCATTTCCGGCGCACAAGCACACCCGTACGGTACTCTCCTCGCCCCCACGCCACCAACAACACAGCGACCACGCGGCTTTCAGGCACGGCACGGCACCGGCGAAATGCGCCGCCCCCGCCCCTCCGCGCATCCGTCCGTCTCGCCACGTTCACTGACAGCCGCGTCTGCGGCTACACCACGACAACCACAACACAACACCGCTCCCCTCCCTGGCAACTCACATTGTTTTTCTCCTCCTCTTTTGCACAAACCACAACGCCGAGCACAGGCGCAAGCCACCCACACCGCGCCCCTCCCCGTCCCGTCTTTGGCCGCCGCTCCTCGTTTCCTCGTTTGCCCCCTCCCATCTCCCGAAATGCCATGCCAGCAGCGTTACGCATGCCCCTCCCCTGTCCACACAACACTACCGCCTAACGAACAGCCTTCCGGGCCACATGCAGGGCACGCCCACCTCCAAACACTGCCAATTCACGGACGCACGCACACACACACACACACACACACACACACGCACGCACACACACTCACTTTCTCGACACCTTTCTGTACGGAGGGTGCGTCATCTCGACCGTGACAGAGTGACGGCAACTATCGACGATCCATTTCCCCCCACTGGTAAAACATGTCCACTAACACCTACATACATCATTCAAGTACACAGACAATAGCATACACACAATGGGAGGGCACACGAACATGGACGGCACGGCACTGTCATACACTCTTCCTCAGAACCATATCAACAAACGTTACGTACATCCGGGAAAGCGAAAGCGAAAGCAAAAGCAAAGGGCAAAGCCCAATGCAGCCGTCAAAGGTAACGTTCACCACGGCAGACACTTGCAGCCGCGCCGCCGTTAAACGCATTTCAGTGCGGCTCCAATACGCCTCCGACACGGGAACGTTCCGTTGCTCTACGAATGCGTTTCTCCCCTTTTTCCCTTCCTCTCTCTTTTGCCCCCCCTCCTTGCACTCTTGCCTCATTCCTCACGTTCTGCCCAGACATTCGACCGATCAAAGTCAACCTTTCGTTACCGTTCTCAGCGCGACGGTGTACAACAGTATGACGGGTGTGCCCACGACTTCGGTTCAGTTGCGTGACGCCGGTCTATCGCGCCGATCGACAGTTACTCAGGGGGCGACGGATCGGACCACGTCACCGACACACAAAACACTTTCAAACAAACAAATACATACCGGATGGACACAGACAAACACGTGTACAGACATTCGCCAAACAAACGACCGCCGCCGCCGCCGCCGTCGTCGCGCTTACTGTACTGCACTGGACACGCGTGCATCTTGAATGACGACATCGGTGTGCGTGCGTCGTACGCAATCAGTCAGACACGGCTATCAAACATCAGAGTCGAATGGTACATCATCGTGCGTGTCGCCGTACACGTACAGTACAATACAACAACAATGCGTCTTAATGGCACGTTCATTTCAACGTCACTCACACACCTCCACGCTGCAGTTACGTCGCACCATTGTCGAACTCGGCGTACAGCAAAGGGAATAGTGGGCGGCAAAAAAAAAAAAAAAACCAAACAAAAACATTTCACATTTCACCCTCGCCATGTATGATGTGCAAAAAAAAAAAACAAACCCGCAAACGGCCGTCGTTACGGTGACACAAAAGTCGCCGATCGCACTGTCCCCCCTCGCAGACGGGTAACACACACACACACACACACACACACACCAACAACACCAATGGGTCAAAAACCACGCCAACGAGGCGTGCCACCATTCCACGCCACGGCGACCAACCTCGTGGCCGTACCCCGCGCAACACGCTTTGACGCGCCCCCCCCACCCACAAAAAAAAAAGGAAACACATACATCACAGCCGTCCACACAAACAACAACAACAACAATTCCGCCCTTCCCGCAAAAGGCACGTTGGTGGCCCTGAAAAGGGCCGTTTTGCCGCTCTCGCAACGGAGGAGCCTTCTCCATCCTTCCTTCCTTCCTTCCATTCCAGAGCCACCTCCTTACTTGGAGCTCGTGTACTTGGTCACCGCCTTCGTGCCCTCGCTCACGGCGTGCTTGGCCAGCTCGCCAGGCAGCAACAGCCGCACAGCGGTCTGGATCTCGCGGGACGTGATGGTCGAGCGCTTGTTGTAGTGCGCCAGGCGAGAAGCCTCGGCCGCAATGCGCTCGAAAATGTCGTTCACGAAGCTGTTCATGATGCTCATCGCCTTCGACGAGATGCCCGTGTCAGGGTGCACCTGCTTCAGCACCTTGTAGATGTAGATGGCATAGCTCTCCTTCCTCTTGCGCTTCTTCTTCTTGTCGCCCTTCGAAATGTTCTTCTGCGCCTTGCCAGCCTTCTTGGCGGCCTTCCCGCTAGTCTTGGGCGGCATCTCGAACCAACGTACGGCAGCAGCAACACCAGTAGCAAGCGCTCCGCTCTAGTCAGCGTCTCCCCACACAGTGGCACCCGCCGCCAGCCGCCGCCGCACCTTTACCAGCTCGCCCTGTTGCGGCCGCCGACCAATGGGGCGCGCGCGCAACCGGCCGCCGCACCCGAGCCCATAAAGCACCCCCACCCCGGCTGCGCCGGCCACGGACTCACCCCAGAGCCCAGAGCCGGCACACACAGGCACCAGCGCAGCAGCAGAGAATTCGCCCGCCACAGCCGAGGAACCGGAAGATAACGGGACCTTTGAACTGGCGCGGCGCACGGCCAAGGCCACGCCACCACCAACCGCGGCCGGCACTGCATGTGCCACACAAAATAAATTCGCCGCGCTCGATGAAGACGCGCAAGCACAAGCACCACCACCACAGACAAAACAAAACGCACACACCCCAAAACACGAGAAACTGCCACCCATAGTAGCCACATTCCCTGACACATACAAAAAGATGTACGATCTTATCACCGCCGCCATAGGCGACGAGCGCTTCCACGCAAAATCCGCCGGCGGAGATAAGATAAAAATTACACTAAAAACACTAGAAGACTACACCACCGTCAAGAACACACTAAAAACTCACAAAATAGCACACTACACCTACCCAACAGGCGCACAGAAGACCCTGAAAGTCGTTCTGAGAGGCTTTCCCACACGCACCGATCCCGTCGATATCAAGGAAGCCATAACGGCGAAAGGATACGACGTAAGATCGGTACGCAAACAGGGCTCAAACAACCGAGACCCGCTCTACTGTGCCACACTAACCGACACTCCACAGCACCGGAAGCTGTTCCAGGAGACCCGACTAATGGGCCTTGGAATAACTACGGAACCACTGAAGCAGAGAGCAAGGGCACCTCAGTGCTTTAATTGCCAAATCATCGGGCATGTTAACTATCACTGCGATATGCCACCACGCTGCGTGAAGTGCGCTGGCAACCACGCGTCAAGGGAGTGCCGAATGACGCCCCAAGACAAGCCAAAATGCGCAAACTGCAGCGGCGCACACACAGCCAGTTACCAAGGCTGTCCAGCTCACAAGAGGGCCAAGGCCCGACAAACAGGGCAGATCACAAACAACAAAAACACTAACCAAGCACTAACACGAAACAGTACAAACAAACCAACCAGCACCACTCAAAAAACGCATACAGAAGACACTAAAACAAAACCACGAAACAAAGAAAAAGAAGACAACACAAACACACAAACTTCCAGCCCAAGTACACGAATACAGGACGACACACGCTCTTACGCAAGAGCAGTATCACCCGCACAGACCCCCACAACAGAAAACACGAACCCAGCAGCAGCAACAACAACACAAACATGCAACACACCCATACACCACTTCTCCCAAGCCCTGACGGAAGTCATCAAGCTCATGGACAAGCTGATGCAGACCATGACAAAGAAATTTGACCAGCTCTCCGCCGACATCTCATCGGCAGTTAGGCCCTCGCAGTCCACTGCGACAACAAGCGCTGCAACACCGCAACATGGCTAGGCCAGCAATTCAGGGTTTCAAACTATGCACGTTTAACGCCATGAGCCTCTTCCCCCAGGGTCTAGAATTTAGACAATTCCTGGCGGAAGAAGAAATAGACATATGCATGGTGCAGGAGACCAACCTGAAACCGGGAATCAGAGTTTCTGCACCAAACTACCTCTGCTACAGACGAGACCGACCAACTGCAGGGGGCGGGGTAGCAATCTACATAAAAAGGGGGATTCCGCACCACCAGATTCACACACCAGAAATGATGCAGTTGGAAACAGTAGCATTAGAGGTACAGACATCCACAGGACCGGTAACTGTGGTGTCAGCATATCGACAACCCAAAAACCACAGGTTAGTTGAAGACGACATCGTCAAATTAGGACAAATTGGAGGCAAGCTGATACTTGGAGGAGACCTTAACTCCAAGCACTCCGACTGGAATTCCAGGAGGACAAACCAAGCCGGCCGACAATTAAAAAGCATTGCGCGCATCCACCACATGCACGTGTGGGCCCCCGAGGAGCCCACACACTTTCCCAGAAACGGAAACAACCCGGACGTAATCGATGTAGCAATCACCAAAGGTCTCACAGGGTTTGTGACGGCGCATTCGCTGAATAGAATGTCGTCCGATCACAACCCTGTCACATTCGAGATTGACATGGGCGGCTGGTTACCGCGCAACCAGCATTCAACCTCGTACAAACGCATCGACTGGGAAAGATTCCAAACACAAGTCATGGAAGAACTCACCAACACCCCGCTCCCGACAGAGGACACAGAACAAACGCTGAGTACCTTCACAGACGCGGTCCTGCAAGCAGCACAGGGCGCAACACCTGAACTACCTCCGTCCCCTCCCCACACACAGCGACTGCCACCCCAGCTGCTTGCCCAGATTAGGCACAAAAACAGGACCGCGAAGGAATGGAAACTTACGCGAAATCCGGACACCAGGAAGCTGCTTAATAGGCTACAGAGAGAACTTAAGGTGGCGCTCACTGAGCACAGAAACCAGCAATGGTCAAACCGCCTTACAGCTCTCAATGTGCAGGATAACAGCCTCTGGCAAGCCACCAAGCAGTTCACTAAAAGACGCGCAAGAATGCCGCCTCTGCACGGCGAGAGAGGACTAGTGTTCAGCGCCCAAGATAAAGCCAACGCACTCGCCGACGTCTTTGAGAAACAGTTCACACCAGCAGAGGCGCAGGATCACGAACATGAAAGAATGGTCCGCAGACAACTAACCGCATTTCTGGCAGCGGATGACGACGTCGATGACGATGCACCTGCCTTCTCCACGGAGGAGGTAGCGAAAGCCATCAAAACGCTGCCCAACAAGAAAGCCCCAGGACACGATCTCCTCACCAATGAACTGCTTAAGCACCTGCCCCAGCTAGCGATAGAAAAATTGACAGAAACGTTCAACGAAATCACGCGATCACAAAAATTCCCGAAACAGTGGAAACACGCGGAAGTGGTCGCGATCGCTAAGCCTGGAAAAGACCCCATCTTTCCCCAGCACCATCGCCCCATAAGCCTACTCCCAACACTGAGTAAGCTGTACGAGCGCCTCATCTTAGTGCACATAGACAGGCACATAAGAAGAGAGAACATGCTCCCCAAATTCCAGTTCGGATTTCGCAACCAACACTCAGCACCCCAACAACTCATGCGAGTGGTCGAAGCCGCAACAGAAGCCTTTAACCGGAAAGGCTACTGTGGACTAGTGCTGCTAGACGTAGCCAAGGCCTTCGACAGTGTGTGGCACACTGGACTACTGTACAAATTGTACACGTTAGGATTCCCTGGCCATGTCGTTAAGCTCCTGAAGAGCTACCTAGCCAACCGCACATTTTGCGTCAAAGTGGACACTGCGAGGTCCTCAAAGCGCACCATCAAAGCTGGAGTACCACAGGGATCGGTGTTAGGCCCAATACTGTACAACCTGTACACGGCCGACACACCGTCTGCCCCACAGACCCAGACAGCCCAATACGCCGACGACACGGCATTCTTCGCCGTTAGTACAAATAGGGGGATAGTGACGACAAGACTCCAAGACCTACTACACCAGACGGAAGCCTGGGCCAGGAAATGGCGGATTACAATAAATGGGGAGAAAACACAAGCAATAATGCTCACCCAAAGGAGAGGCAAACGCAACCCTGCCCACCGCCGACGACAAAACAGACAACTAAGACTACACAGACGAGACATCCCATGGAGGGCCACGGCCAAATACCTGGGTGTCACCCTTGACAAAAGACTGACATGGCGCGCACATATCGACGATATCAGAAGGAAGGCCAGCGCCAGACTTAACGACATTTACCCCATACTAAATACTGAAAGCAGCCTGGCGGCAACTACAGGAGTGAGGCTGTACTGTACGCTTGTCCGCCCCATCATCGAATATGCCTGTCCAGTCTGGGGCTATGCAGCCAAAACGCACCTGCAAAGGCTGCAGAGAGTACAAAATCGGGCACTCAGACGGGCAATTCATGTCAGGACGCGCTTCCCCACTGCCGACACCCACGAGGCAACGGAAGTAAAGATGCTGAAAGACAGGATCAGAGAACTCGCGGTAGCATTCTACCAAACCGCGAGCCAATCTGAAAACCAGCTAATTAAACACTTAGGCAATTACAACACCTACAACCTCAAATACAGGAGGCCAAAATGCATCCTAAATTAAACACAAATTAATTACCATAAACACAAAATAGTGGTTCAGAAAAACTAGCATAAAAAGCAAGGACAAAACTAAAAGTAAGGTGCATTCTACATGCAAAATTTAACGTACAGGCTTGGAGGAAATGTCAAAGGACAAAGAACCTCCACCACAAGACTACTCAACGTCCGAGTACGTCATATATGCGAGAGAGAGCTGCGCCGGCACGCACTCCGCTGCTCGACTCGCTGCCGCTCGCACCGGTCGTTTTCGTTGCCGTTTCGTGTGCACCGTCGCTAGCCCATCGCCATGTCCGGACGCGGAAAGGGAGGCAAAGTCAAGGGCAAGTCAAAGTCCCGCTCAAGCAGGGCTGGGCTCCAGTTCCCGGTCGGCAGAATCCACCGCCTCCTGCGCAAGGGAAACTACGCAGAGCGCGTCGGCGCCGGGGCGCCCGTCTACCTCGCCGCCGTCATGGAGTACCTCGCGGCTGAGGTGCTCGAGCTGGCCGGAAACGCGGCCCGCGACAACAAGAAGACGCGCATCATCCCGCGCCACCTGCAGCTTGCCATCCGCAACGACGAGGAGCTCAACAAGCTCCTGTCGGGCGTCACCATCGCACAGGGTGGTGTCCTGCCCAACATCCAGGCCGTCCTGCTGCCAAAGAAGACCGAGAAGAAGGCCTAAAGGAGGCCAGGCAATCGCAGCGCCGCGTGCTCCCCTGCACGCAACGCGCTTTGCCGGCTCGGCCCACAACAATCGGCCCTTTTCAGGGCCACCACACAAACCTACGTCCAAAGCAAAATTTCAGTCGTCCTCGCCGCACCTTGTTTTGTTTTTTAACTTTGCACTGTCACAGCACAGCCGCCGCCGGCGCACGTCCGCCATCTTGTCGTCCACACAGCCCGTGTGGCCCAACACACACACACACATTTTGCACGGTCGCAGTCGCCTTCCAAACCGACAACGGCAGCAATAATGACCATTGTTAAAGGGAGGCGTGTCGACACACCGCCCTCCACTCCCGCGCGCAACGGCCGTCGACACGAACGAAACAGCTGATCCGGCCGCCTATGCCCACACGCCTTGCCTCGGAAACCCCAACGCCGCCGCAAACAAACACACAGAGCCAAACCACGCAAGCAAATAATCACCGCCTCTCGCACAACAACACACAGCCCGCCATCTCCGTCGCGATCGATACAAAGACACACAAACGAAGCAGCTCCACACACAGCCAGCCACATGACACGTTTCCTTTCCTTCTCCCCTCCCAGTCACATCACGTCGCTCAAACGGAAAGAAAGAAACAAAGACAGAGAGAAACAAACAAACAAACAACACAGCGCACACACGCAGCAACAACACAGACTCTTTCGCACTTTTCAACTTCCGAACAGTGTGGTGGCCCTGAAAAGGGCCGTTTTCTAGTCTCTCCCACCCACAAGCACGGCCGCGGGAAGGCCAGCGCCCGCTGCGACGCAGCCTAACCGCCGAAACCGTACAGGGTGCGCCCCTGCCTCTTCAGGGCGTACACCACGTCCATGGCCGTCACAGTCTTGCGCTTGGCGTGCTCAGTGTACGTCACCGCGTCGCGGATCACGTTCTCCAGGAACACCTTCAGCACCCCGCGGGTCTCCTCGTAGATCAGACCAGAGATGCGCTTCACGCCGCCCCTGCGAGCCAGGCGGCGGATGGCGGGCTTCGTGATGCCCTGGATGTTGTCGCGCAACACCTTGCGGTGCCGCTTGGCGCCACCCTTGCCGAGCCCCTTTCCTCCCTTGCCGCGGCCTGTCATCCTTCCTTCCTCGGGCAAAGCAAAACGTGCACAAACAGCAGCTGCAGCGGCTGGCGAGTCGGCTACGGTCTGCGCCCAGCGCGCCCGCCGCCCCCCTATATAGACTCTGGCCCGCCCTCCCCCCACCACGCGCAACCGAGGGCATATAAGCGCAGCACGGAGGCGCGCGGGCCCGTTGTCAAGGCAGCACCGGACGCCGCGCCGCACCTAACCTCCACGCACGCCGCTCCGCTACCGCTACCGCTACCGCTATGGCCCGCACAAAGCAAACGGCCCGCAAGTCCACCGGCGGAAAGGCGCCGCGCAAACAGCTCGCCACCAAGGCGGCGAGGAAGAGCGCGCCCGCCACCGGAGGCGTCAAGAAGCCCCACCGCTACAGGCCGGGCACCGTCGCCCTGCGAGAAATCAGGCGCTACCAGAAGAGCACAGAGCTGCTCATCCGCAAGCTGCCATTCCAGCGCCTAGTGCGCGAGATCGCCCAGGACTTCAAGACCGACCTGCGCTTCCAGAGCTCCGCAGTCATGGCCCTGCAGGAGGCCAGCGAGGCCTACCTCGTCGGCCTCTTCGAAGACACCAACCTGTGCGCAATCCACGCCAAGCGCGTCACCATCATGCCCAAGGACATCCAGCTCGCGCGCCGCATCCGCGGCGAGCGCGCCTAAACCGCGCCGCGGCACCGCACCGCACAAACAAAAACGGCCCTTTTCAGGGCCACTAACATCTCTCCGTCGCGAGCAAACTTTGTCGGTCGCCTGCCTCTCGCCCCGCAACCCAAAAACAAACACCGCCACTTCCCGTCCGTCCGCCACACCCGCTCACTCTGCCTGCCTGCTAGCAGCGCGCAACAATCACACATCATCCCTCCCCGGCGCTCCAAGCGCACAATACCCAACGGCCGACGTCACACCGCACGGGTGGCTGGCCGGCCGCCGCTTTCGTTTCGAAAACAAAAAAAACCCGCACTCCACTCCGACGGCCAACGGCCAGGCAGGCGCGCTCGCTCGCTCTACACGCCACCGACTCCTTCCACATCTCTCAACGTGCCCCCCGTTGCAAAACATAACACACACAAAGGAACAAAACAAAGACCAGACACGACTCGACAAGACAGACATCCGAGAAGAACGAACGCAGGCAAGCCAACCAACGTATTCAAACAAAACAACGTGACAGAAAACCAACCGTCGGCCGCCGCCACAAACACGGCGACAATCAACCACGACAACAACAACACCGCTTACCGCTACCGCCGCCCACACCCGCCACCGACCCCCGCAATCCAACCACCACGGCACGCAAACAGCATCCCCACGGGCATACAGACAGACACCCACACCAAACGCAACACGACAATCAAAACCTTCCCCGACGTGCTTTGATGGCCCTGAGAAGGGCCGTTTTGGGCCGCGCGTCTCTTGCGCGCCACTAGACGACGACGGGGGGTGGGGACGACGGAGTCAAGCGCCAAACCCTTCCTTTCCCATCTCTTTCTCCTCTACTCTACTTCTTCTTCTTGGGCGAAGCCTTCGCCTTAGACGGCGTCGTCGCCTTCTTCGGGCGCGGCGCCTTCGGCTTCTTCGTCGGAACCTTGGCGGCCTTCTTCGCCTTCGACGGCGACTTGGCCTTGGCCGGCTTGGCCGCAGCCGCCTTCTTCGCACCCGCGGGAGCGGCCGACGCCGCAGACGCCTTCTTGGCGGCGCCCGCCTTCCGACCGGTCGCCGCCTTCACGCCACCAGCCTTCTTTGCGCCGGCCGCACGGGCGCCCTTCTTCTCCTTGCTGGCCGGAGCGGCGCGCTTCTTCTTGGCACCGCCAGCACGAGCCTTGCCGCCCTCGGCCGCCCCCCCGCCGCCGGCGCCGGCAAGCTTGAACGAGCCGGACGCGCCCTTCCCCTTCGTCTGCACCAGCTCGCCCGCCACGACGGCCGACTTGAGGTACTTCTTGATAAACGGCGCCAGCTTCTCCGCGTCCAGCTTGTAGTGCGCGGCTATGTACTTCTTGATCGCCTGCAGCGACGACCCGCCGCGCTCCTTCAGACTCTTGATGGCGGCCGTCACCATCTCAGAGGTGCGCGGGTGCGCAGGCTTGGCGCGCGGCTTCTTCGCAGACGACGCAGACTTGGCCTTCTTCGTAGTGCCGGTGGCGGCGGGTGCCGCAGCAGTCTCGTTCGTAGCCGCCTGATCTGCCATTTCGACGACGCGCGTAACACACAGCGAGAGCGAGCGGGACGGCAGGCACGCAAGCACAGCACAGCAGCAGAGCAGAGAATCACAAGGCCCAGCCAGTGTCGCGGGCGGGCGCGGACGGCCGAGAGAGCGGCCGCCACTCTGCGCGCCGCCGCGCCGCGCCTCCCGCGCTTGCTACCGCCCAACGTCCGACAGCCTGTGCGGAGCAGCCCCAAACCTGCGCCACAACCGCCCGCGCCTTTCAAACCACCGAGGATGGGGCTACACACAGCCACACCACAGTCGCCAACCAGTCGCCACGGCAGCGCCGCAAACCACGGCCAAACTGCAGCTACCGCGCGCTACAGCCTGGGTCGGCCCGCCGAGAATCGCCGCCCCCGCCCAAATGCCGCCCCCACAGCCCCAGCCGACGACCCGCCACAATGGCCAAACCTTCGGCAAAACTCCCACACCGTCGCCGCGGCAGCCCGGCCAGCGCGGCCGGCGCCACAGCCACACAAGCCGAGGCGTGCGGCGATGACGGCCGTGCAAACGCGCCTCCGCCGCCCCATCGCCTTCCGTCGCCCTCCCGCCGTTTCCCGATCGGCCCGCAGCCGTCGGGCCACATCGCGCGCCGTCCTCCTCCTCTCGCCCGCCAACATTCACAGCCGTTTCTCAACAATTGCCCGCCGCAAACGGACGCCGCCTGCGCAACAGGCGCCGCCGCCCCTCGCCGCTTCCGACCCAACCCCTCGACCGAGGCAAACCGCAATCCGAATCTACAGACCAACCCAATCTGCCGTCAAGCACACACGCCAGCCGACCTTACACGTTACGCGTTACACATTACGTTTACACGTCTAGGTTAGGTTAGGTTAGGTGGGCGTGGGTTAGGTTAAGGGGACTTGGGTTAGGTTAAGCGTCAAACTTAGGTTAAGCATTCAAACACGTCAGGCGTCAGAGGCTAGGTTAGGTTAGGTTACACGTTAGGTTAAGGGGTCAGTGCTAGGTTAAGAAGCGTCAAACGTAGGTTAAAAAAGCGTTCAAACGTGAGGCGTGAGCCGGACAGCTTACCGTACGTAGACGTTAGGGGCTCACAGGCTGAGCTCACCTCGCCACACCACAGGTTAGGTTCGGTTCGGTTCGCTCGGCTCAGCGTAAAGCGCCGAGGTCAGGGTTACGTTCGTTCACCTTCGGGCGCCACACTTTCGGTTGAAAGGTCGCGACGGGACGACGTCGGCAGGCACGCCGCAAACGAACAAAAAACGTACAGACGACGTCGAAAACCGCCGACAGACGGGGGAGCAGCACGACCACGACCAGATACCGAGCGCGAACGAGACACACGCGAACCACCCCCACCGGCCAAACGGCACCACACAACAACCCAGAGCACCACGTGTCGACACCAGAAGCAACCCGCCGCTCACGCGACATGGCTGGCACCGAAGGGCAACCGCCCGCAACTGCGCTTTCCGCGCCGGCCCGGATGCACGTCGTGCTACAACAACACCACTACCGTACACAGCCGCTGTTCACAACACCACTATCAATGGCGCGCCCGCGGCTCGCCGCCGTCGCAGTCGCAGCCGCAGCCCCAACGCCAGCACTTTTGCACCACCATTCACACGCACCGCAACACAGCTCGCCGACACAGCCGAACAAAACAAACACCACACAACAACAGCAACAACGCCGCCGCCTCTACTTGTGCCGGCGACCCACCCCGCCGATGGCGCACCTTTCGCCAGCCGGCAATCGACACACACGCACCCACCCCCCGGGGCCCAGTGCAAAAAAAAAACCACACAAAAACAAAACAAAAACAAAACAACACAAACGACACGGGAAGCGCACACCGCCACTTCGCGCGCACGCCACCAACCAGTCGTCGTCTCAAAATAACAAACACAAACAAAATAAACTAACAACTAGGGCAACACAAAACAAAAACGCCTCGCACGAACCGCCCACAAAAAGGACAAGCACACGCACAGCCTCTGCTGACGACCACGACGCAGCGGCACGCTGCTCCTGTCCCGCGCCCCGCGCCCCACTCGATTCACAACTCACGCGACACCGTCAACGACGGGCTCGCTTCCCGCAACCTACCACCTTTCCGCCACGACGCACAGCCCCAGCCCCAGCCCCACCCGACGACTGCACTTTCACCACCGCCTCCCCCTTCCCCCCCAAAACACACACACACACACACACACACACACACACACACACAGCCAGCCAAAAACGCACTCGCGACCCACACATGCACGTGCATCGGCACACGCCAACCAGTCAACGTCGACAACCACACGCAAGGCTCGAAACGAAAACGAAACCGGCGTCCTTCCACGTTGCCATCAAGCTACGCGACACAAGACACAAGGAACCAACACAACAGCCGGCCCCACTAATTCCCACTCTCACGCCGCAAAAAGCACACCGAAACCGCCAAACACGCACGCACATTCCCCTTCGCACTGACACCACCGACCGGCTCGCTACCACACACCTCTCGGCAGCCGTTTCACGCCAATTCGCCACACCGCCCACACAGTCGACAAGCGCCCGCCCTGTACGGCACACGCAACGACGCAGCGCAGCAAAGGGCGCCCGCAACACATACCTCTCCGCCGCCCGACGCGCCAACCGCCACACCACACCGCCGGCCACTCGCAAATTGTGCACTGCCACCAGCCACACGTCCAACACGCCGCGCCGCCTCCGGCCACCCGCCAGGGGGCGCTCACGTCCGCGACAACAGCGCGGCCCGCCGGGCCGGGCCGAACCGAACCGAGCCGCCGCTGCTCTGCACTCGGCACGGCCACACCCTGCTGCAGACCGGGCTCGTCCCTCTGTACGCGTCTGCCTGCGCATCAACACAACACGACCTTTTTTGTTTTTTCTTCTCTCTACCGCCATCCCTTCTTCTCGCGTTTTACTCGTTGTTGCAGCAGCGGCGCACACCTACACATCCACAGCCCCAGCCGAGCCGGCCTCACCTCAGGGCCCGCCGCCAGCGTCTCCTCCTCGGGCACAGGTGCGGTGCTGTGGCCGCCCATCCAACCGCATTGCTGGCCGTCCAGCCACCAGGCGTTCCCACTGCCGCGAGCCACGCCGCGCACCGACCCTGCTGCAGAACACGAAGCATAGCCAGAGACCGACCGATACACAAAGCAAGCCGTCGCCTCGCCTCTTGTCCTTCCTGCCTTCCTTCCGCCCCCGCCCTTCTCACACCACCGCCTCTCCACTTTCGCCCCCCCCTCCTTTTTTTTTTTTTTTTTTTGTTTTCTTCTTTCTTTCTTTCTTTCTTTCTTTCTTTCTTTCTTTCTTTCTTTCTTTCTTTGGCCCTCTCTCCTTCCCGCCATGGCGGTTACGGCACCGCCTGCAGCGGCAGATTTTTTGCGCCCACACGCCTACTCCTACCACCATTAAACCTTGCCCTGCCCTGCCCTGCCCTGCCCTGCCCATCAACGTCGCAGTCGAACCGACGCTTGCCAACACACTGCCCACGTTCCTTTCTCTTTTCGGCCTACGCCCATTACGCGCCGCCGCCACAGCACCTTCCCTTCCCACAACACACCGACGTCATCACACGCACCCAAAACAGGGGCCACGACCGTGTTCCTCGCCCACTCCCATCCCGCACGGTACGCACATTCCCAACTACTACCGCGCACCCTCCCTTTCCAATCTGTGTGTCTCTGTGTCTGTGTCCTGTCCGCGCGTGACGCCTCTCAACATCCGCCGTCCCCCGTCCCGTTTTCGCCCCCATGCCGTCGTCGCGCCGCCTCCGCCCCTGTCCGCCCCGCACCACACCATACACCGCTGCTTGTCCCGGCCGTTGCCACCAAAGGCGCCGACCGCAAACGCGCCACGCCGCAGCCCCCGTGCGTCTCGCGCTCGCTTGCATCTCCGTGCCGACGCTGCCTCTCTTCCCGCTCGCACTCGACCTCGACAACACAGTCTTTGGCTCCGCCACTGCGTGTTCCGGTGGTACGCACGCTGCAACACGTATGTATTCATTACCAGAGCGATGGCGAGGCATGACAGCATCTCTGTCTGACCAGAGAGTTCTTTATCGCTGCTAGTCGGCGCTTGGACCGCGCCAGACGACAGTAGTGGCACGCACCGGGTCGCCAGGAACAGTTGTTATATATATATATTGTAGCGCGAGTCGGGAGAGGTAGTAGTCGGTCGACAGTAGTAGCGGGTGGACGGTTGTACTGAGCGGGCGTCGGCGGCGTGCTCTGCTCGTCTCGCGACTCTGGTCACGGTTCGGGACGATGTATAGTCTATTGTGTTATAATCAAACGGTGGTGTGACGCTGCATTGCGCAAATCTGATAACGTATGTTCATTGTACTTATTTTGTTCAACAACAAAAGCCCCACTATTACTTTTTTTCTAAAGTAACTTTTGTCTCTTAACGAAAAACATTCACTTTTTAAAGACTACTTCCTATGGCATTTCCCTCCAAGGGGTGCAATTAATTACCAGCCAGCACTCATTCATTGCACACAGCTGTGTAAGGGGTATCTACAATTGAGGAGCGGATATAAATGCAATTTTTTGTTTTTTTTTTTTTTTTGTGTGTGTGTTGTAACCTCCCAGCAAAATTTAAAATAATGGACAATGTTATTTACGGATGCTAATGGACATTGCGCTAATTGTAACCTCGCCCACAATGAGAGGTATTGAAAATGGCAACACAAATGTGAAATTCGCAATCTGACTCAAATATAAAGTCTTCACACAACATTTAAAAAAGTCCGTTCAGTGACAAGAAACTTCAATTAAACCGAAATATCGGTCTTTGGCCCTGTGCAAAACAATCAGAATTAAAGTCTTACCTCCGAATAAATGGATGTCACATTTCTGCTCTGGTTGTTGCGCAGCGCTTGGAGGAACTGCATTGCAAATAATAATATTCTCTTTTTTTGTGATTTTAGTGACATTTTTCTTCAAAGAAGTGGAATGAAATGTGAAGTGCAACGAACTCTTTAGTTCAATAAACAATTAAATGTTTGAAAAATGCTTTTGAAATAAAAATTATTATTGGGGAACTTGTTGGAGAATAATTACAATAAATACAATTTTTCATTATCTAATGATTATATTAATTAACAGTATACCTTATTCACCATCTTGACCAGTGTTGCCGACCGCCTACATCACACAACCGCACTCGGCTGCTACTACTGACCGACCGCTCTGCATGACGACTATTGGCGTACTGCACGCGACGACTACTGACAGAGTACAGCCCTCAACTACACAGAGCTACGGACTCGCAACGACTACTGACTGACTGACTGACTGACTGACTGAGAACCGCTCGCAACACTCGCGCAGTCCAGCGCAAACTCTCTGGTCACAGATGCTACAATGTCTCGCCATCGCTACTATGTTACATACGTGTTTCAGTGTCTTTTTCATTGGGGTAACGATCTTTGGCTCTTTTTATTCTGAATACAGGGCCAAAGGTCAACGCTGCTGCCCTTATACAATTTATCAGGTTTCATTATGTCTGTTGCAATGTTACATACGGTTCACTCTTTCATTAATATTATCGTTGGGTTTGTTTTGTAGGGACGTTAACATTCTGGCACATTTTTATTATCATCGGACTCTCTGCTATTTGTGCAGGGAGGTTATACCTGGGTCCATTTCCATTTCCATTTACATTTTAATATTGATAGACTTTTTGTTTTCTTGTTGTTTTTCCTTCTTTTTTTTTTGTTGTTTTTTTTTTGTTTTGTTTTTCCCGCTCTCACCACCACCGCCGCATCACGCCTTCCGTTTTCTTGGTTTCTTTTCTGTTCTTCAACTGCTTCAACATCACCGCGCCCCATTTCCACACCACAGCCATCAGCCTCCAAGACGGGCGGGCGCAGTGTGCCATTTCCGGCGCACAAGCACACCCGTACGGTACTCTCCTCGCCCCCACGCCACCAACAACACAGCGACCACGCGGCTTTCAGGCACGGCACGGCACCGGCGAAATGCGCCGCCCCCGCCCCTCCGCGCATCCGTCCGTCTCGCCACGTTCACTGACAGCCGCGTCTGCGGCTACACCACGACAACCACAACACAACACCGCTCCCCTCCCTGGCAACTCACATTGTTTTTCTCCTCCTCTTTTGCACAAACCACAACGCCGAGCACAGGCGCAAGCCACCCACACCGCGCCCCTCCCCGTCCCGTCTTTGGCCGCCGCTCCTCGTTTCCTCGTTTGCCCCCTCCCATCTCCCGAAATGCCATGCCAGCAGCGTTACGCATGCCCCTCCCCTGTCCACACAACACTACCGCCTAACGAACAGCCTTCCGGGCCACATGCAGGGCACGCCCACCTCCAAACACTGCCAATTCACGGACGCACGCACACACACACACACACACACACACACACGCACGCACACACACTCACTTTCTCGACACCTTTCTGTACGGAGGGTGCGTCATCTCGACCGTGACAGAGTGACGGCAACTATCGACGATCCATTTCCCCCCACTGGTAAAACATGTCCACTAACACCTACATACATCATTCAAGTACACAGACAATAGCATACACACAATGGGAGGGCACACGAACATGGACGGCACGGCACTGTCATACACTCTTCCTCAGAACCATATCAACAAACGTTACGTACATCCGGGAAAGCGAAAGCGAAAGCAAAAGCAAAGGGCAAAGCCCAATGCAGCCGTCAAAGGTAACGTTCACCACGGCAGACACTTGCAGCCGCGCCGCCGTTAAACGCATTTCAGTGCGGCTCCAATACGCCTCCGACACGGGAACGTTCCGTTGCTCTACGAATGCGTTTCTCCCCTTTTTCCCTTCCTCTCTCTTTTGCCCCCCCTCCTTGCACTCTTGCCTCATTCCTCACGTTCTGCCCAGACATTCGACCGATCAAAGTCAACCTTTCGTTACCGTTCTCAGCGCGACGGTGTACAACAGTATGACGGGTGTGCCCACGACTTCGGTTCAGTTGCGTGACGCCGGTCTATCGCGCCGATCGACAGTTACTCAGGGGGCGACGGATCGGACCACGTCACCGACACACAAAACACTTTCAAACAAACAAATACATACCGGATGGACACAGACAAACACGTGTACAGACATTCGCCAAACAAACGACCGCCGCCGCCGCCGCCGTCGTCGCGCTTACTGTACTGCACTGGACACGCGTGCATCTTGAATGACGACATCGGTGTGCGTGCGTCGTACGCAATCAGTCAGACACGGCTATCAAACATCAGAGTCGAATGGTACATCATCGTGCGTGTCGCCGTACACGTACAGTACAATACAACAACAATGCGTCTTAATGGCACGTTCATTTCAACGTCACTCACACACCTCCACGCTGCAGTTACGTCGCACCATTGTCGAACTCGGCGTACAGCAAAGGGAATAGTGGGCGGCAAAAAAAAAAAAAAAACCAAACAAAAACATTTCACATTTCACCCTCGCCATGTATGATGTGCAAAAAAAAAAAACAAACCCGCAAACGGCCGTCGTTACGGTGACACAAAAGTCGCCGATCGCACTGTCCCCCCTCGCAGACGGGTAACACACACACACACACACACACACACCAACAACACCAATGGGTCAAAAACCACGCCAACGAGGCGTGCCACCATTCCACGCCACGGCGACCAACCTCGTGGCCGTACCCCGCGCAACACGCTTTGACGCGCCCCCCCCACCCACAAAAAAAAAAGGAAACACATACATCACAGCCGTCCACACAAACAACAACAACAACAATTCCGCCCTTCCCGCAAAAGGCACGTTGGTGGCCCTGAAAAGGGCCGTTTTGCCGCTCTCGCAACGGAGGAGCCTTCTCCATCCTTCCTTCCTTCCTTCCATTCCAGAGCCACCTCCTTACTTGGAGCTCGTGTACTTGGTCACCGCCTTCGTGCCCTCGCTCACGGCGTGCTTGGCCAGCTCGCCAGGCAGCAACAGCCGCACAGCGGTCTGGATCTCGCGGGACGTGATGGTCGAGCGCTTGTTGTAGTGCGCCAGGCGAGAAGCCTCGGCCGCAATGCGCTCGAAAATGTCGTTCACGAAGCTGTTCATGATGCTCATCGCCTTCGACGAGATGCCCGTGTCAGGGTGCACCTGCTTCAGCACCTTGTAGATGTAGATGGCATAGCTCTCCTTCCTCTTGCGCTTCTTCTTCTTGTCGCCCTTCGAAATGTTCTTCTGCGCCTTGCCAGCCTTCTTGGCGGCCTTCCCGCTAGTCTTGGGCGGCATCTCGAACCAACGTACGGCAGCAGCAACACCAGTAGCAAGCGCTCCGCTCTAGTCAGCGTCTCCCCACACAGTGGCACCCGCCGGACGGACGGACGGACGGAGTATCATGTCGGGCCAGTTGGTCTTGCCCGTTAGCGTTTGAAGGGCCAGTGGACTTTGCCATTTTGCCTTCTGTCATGAGCTAGGGGGTTTTGACATGTTGGTTTAATTGCATGAGTTATATGTGTTTGTGCATGTATTGTGTTGTGAATGTGTTATACTCTGTAGTGTCGAGTTATTGTGTTTTTCGGATGTTTGTAGTTGATGTGAAATGGATCTGATCCGAGAGAGGAGATGAGAAGATGCGGCGAGTTCTCAGAAGTTGTGTAGAATGCTTGTGTTTTCTGTTGGATGAGTGTAGTGATGGTTTGCATGTTGGTATCATTGTGGATTGTGTTATTTGAGACGAACCAGGGCGCGTCTGTAATGATTCTCAGTGCCTTGTTTTGGAGAACCTGAAGCTTTTTATGGTGACAGTCTGCTGCCATTCCCCAGACCTCACAGCCATATAGTAGAGATGGTAGGACTACCATCTTCCATATTTTAAGCTTAGTTCTGGTGGACAGGCCATTTCCTTTCAGCAAGGGATACAGGTTGTAGATGCTGCCCGAACCTCTATTACACGCATTTGTTATGTGGGAGTTCCACAGTAGTTTGGCGTCTATCGTTAGTCCAAGATATTTCACTTCGTTACACCAGGGGAGGTCCCTACCGTCAATGGATACTTGGCGGTTTGGAGGTCTTCTCCTGGTGGTGAACATGATTGAATTACATTTCTCGGCGTTTATTTTTATTTTCCAGATATTACACCATTGTGTGATTAAATCTAGGTGTCTCTGAAGGTGGTGTGTCGCGTAATTTAGGTTCGGGTGGCTTGCATAGACGGCCGTATCGTCCGCAAATAGTGCAATATGGGTGTTGGGACTTCTTGGTATATCATTTGTGTATAGGCTATATAGGAATGGGCCTAATACAGATCCTTGAGGGACCCCTGCTTCTATGTCCTTAAGTCTACTTTTACTACTTTCTAGCATAACAAAAAATTTTCTACTTTCTAAGAAAGAAGCCAGGATTTTTACTAAGTGTACAGGAGAGTCGCATTGGTGGAGCTTGTAAATTAGGCCGTCGTGCCAGACTCGGTCAAAAGCCTTTTCCACATCTAAGAAGACCGCGCCTGTGCTCTGCCCTTCGGCCCTTGCCTTACATATCTGCTCGATTACTCGGGTGGCTTGGGAAATGGTGCCATGCCCAGCACGAAAACCAAACTGTTCTGGGATGGTGATATTACGTTCAGTGAGGAAGGATTTAAGGGCTGCTAGGATCAGGCGTTCTAGGATTTTTCCGAGGGAGCTGAGGAGTGATATAGGGCGGTAATTCTGGGGGAATAAGGGATTTTTGTTGGGTTTTGGAATGGTAATTACTTTAGCTATTTTCCATGTGGATGGGAAATACATCTTCTGGAGGCAGGAGTTATAGATTGATGTAAGGTAGCGGAGTGCTGTAGGTGGTAGATTTTTGAGCTGTAGGTTGCGTATGCCATCTGGACCAGGGGACTTGGAGTTGCCGAGCCCTTTAATGATCGAGCAGACAGTTTGGCATGTGACGGGCTCGAAGGAAGTTGGTGACGCGCGTCGCAGGATTCTGGGAACCTCCCTCTCCACTCGTTCCTCTTGGGCGTCTGCTTCTTCATCATCGATGTTGTGGATCTTGAACTGCAGTTCAAGAGAGTTGGCCATAGCCTCCGCTTTCCCTGGGGGGTCGTAGACGAGGCCATTCTCTCCATGTAGTGGCTGGATGCTTCGGGGCTTCTCTTTTCGGCTTTTGACTATTCTCCAGAACTTCTGGGGATTATTCTCCGTTTGTGTTAGCGTTTCTTCCCAGCGAGCACTCCTGTATTCAGCCAGTCGGACTCTAAGTTCTTGGGCGAGACTGTTCATTATCCGCCTATCGATTGGGTCCCGATAGGTCTGCCAGCGCTTTCGGAACCTCCGCTTAGTACTGAGAAGTACTTGGAGTTCGTCTGGCAGGTCCTGTCGGCCCCTCTCGTGGCGGGTCTTCGTGGTTGAAAGCCGATGGCATTCTTTCACAACATTGGTAAGTTGTTCGATTGCATTATCAATGCGTCTTCTGTTGGTCATGGGTGGTATCTCTTCTGTGTGCAGGCCTACCAAGTTGGTGTATTGTTCCCAGTCAGTCTCATATGTGTAGTACACGTTGCTGCTTGAGACGTGTCCGGCACCGGCTAGCTCTAGTGTAACAGGATTATGATCGGAGTCGAGCTGGTTTAGGACCGTGGGGTTTTGCGCCCAGGGGAAGTTTTTAATCAAGAAGATGTCAAGTATATCCGGGCGGTTCATTTCCCTCCTTGGAAAGTGCGTTGGCTCTTCAGGTGCTATTAGTGTGATGTTGTTCTTTCCTTCAAGGTAGTTTTTAAGTGCAGTTCCACTGGCGTTGTTCGCCCTACAGCCCCACGATCTGCTTTTTGAGTTCAAGTCTCCACCAATGACGACTCTTTGGCTTAATCCTAAAATTATGTCTAAGTCACCTGGAGGGATACGCCCATCAGGAGGGTTGTAGGCTGCAACTAATACTACATGGTGCTGGCCTATTTGAATTTCTATGGCCGTTGCCTCCACTCTGGTCAGTGGAGGGATTGTGATAAGCCTATGTGGTATTCTATTTTTAACTAAAACTAGGGTTCCTCCTTTAGGTCGGTTTAATCTATCAGTTCTATACATATTATAGTTCCTAATGGACAAGGACTTTTGTGGGTCTAGGTGGGTTTCTGTGACAAGAGCCACATCTATCCCATAGTCATCAAGGAAGTACTCTACTGAGTGCTTTTGATCGGAGATGCCGTCGGCATTCCAGTTTAATATAACGATGTGGTCATTGCGTCTAGGGTCCATTGATGAATGTCATGATTCCCTGAGCAATTACCATTATTTTAGACATCGCGTCTGGCGCTTGTGTCAACCTCTCTAGAGTGGTCTTCACAGTATGAAATAGATGAGTTAGGTTGCAGTTCCCAAACAGGCGGAGGATATCTTGGAGTTGCCCAAACGCTTCTCCGGAGTTGTTTTGTGCAGGGGAGGGTCCCGCTGGGATGTTCCATGCCGGGCGGCGCGGCGGTGCTGCCGCGGCAGTTCCGACTGGGCGGGTAGTGGAGGGTCTTCCAGCAGGCCTCTGGGTGGTTGGCGGTTGCTGGCGTTGCCTCAGGTTTGGAAAGTTTTGTGTGTTTATTGCGGGAGCTGGTACTCTAGGAGTAGCTGCCGCCTGTTGCCCAGAACTGGCTCTCATTTGTTGGGTCAATGCAACCCAAGTTGGACATCTTCTAAAGTTGGCTGGGTGCGCCCCTTGGCAGTGGACGCACTTTGGTGGAGCCGATTTAGGTTTTTTACAGAGACTGCTGAGGTGGTCTCCGCCACATTTGACGCAGCGGGGGTTTGCTGTACAGTTTCGGGAGCCATGGTTAAACCGCTGGCACCTGTAACATTGCGTAGGCCCATCTGACTTTTTGTACGATTCGATCCTACATTTGAAGTCGAGTAGGAGTTTGACTTTATAGATGGAGTCCCAGTCTGGGGTCCTGGTTAGGGTGACGCAGTACATGGGCATTTTGCTCAGTTCCTGCTTCCCATTTACCTCCTCGACTTTTTTAAACGCGATGATGTTTTGGACATCATATCCTAGCTCCTTGATGGCATCCATGACTTGGATGTCCTCCGCCTCTATGGGAAGGTCTCTGACAACAACTTTTACGAATTTCTTAGGATCTAAGTCGTACGTGTGGTACTGGATTTTCCTTAGATTGAGATTTGCAATGACATATTGGTAGTCAACTAGGTTGTCTACCTGTATTTTAATCGTGTCCTTTCTGTAGGAGCACAGAATTTTACTTTTTAGTCCTGGCTTCAGTTCTTTGACTAATTCTAGGTATCCCTTCGTCATGTAGCAGACTATGGGAGGGACCTTGAATTTACGAGAATCTTGAGATTGTGAGGGGCCTGGCTGGGGAACGTCAGCAGCGTCTCCTGAGAGCGCTTCGAATCTGTTATTGGTAGGGACATTTGCCTCATATTCCATGTCCTCATCGTCCTCTGGTAGCGGAGTTGCAGCAGCTATTGCTTCCTCCTCCATAGCCTGCTTCTTGGGCTGGCTTTCAGACATCGCGTCTGGTTCGTCTGGTGTCCGTGATTGTTTTCGTGTGGTGTTTTGTGTTGACATGTTCAGGCTGTGGTCGCCCTGTGGGCTCCCACAGCGGATTGGGTTTGAGGTCTGCCCAGGGGCAGTATGCTCAGACGTCAGACAGTTTGGAAAGTCCACCAGCCCACACGCTAAAGAAGTCAGATGCACCTGTTTGTTAACACCGCAGGGTATCTGGGGCAGCGCTGACCCTAAGCTACACAAGCGCGGGACACCGGGCAGCGCCACGGGCCCTGACTTGGATAAGTCCCTAGACTCGGAGGAAGCAGAGTGGGAGCTCTGCAGCGTGATGTACTGGTGGTATCTACAATGACACGACAATTTTGCTTGCTAGCAAAGCGCGAGCGCTAAGCCAGCATCGGGCCACGTGCTCGAAAGCAGCGCAGCCGGCCGGGAAAATCCCGCAGCGAGCGAACAAAGGCGGAGGCACGCACACGAGCTTCCGTCCTCCGTGGCAGCGAGCGGCTGAATGGCGGCACCCGCCGCCAGCCGCCGCCGCACCTTTACCAGCTCGCCCTGTTGCGGCCGCCGACCAATGGGGCGCGCGCGCAACCGGCCGCCGCACCCGAGCCCATAAAGCACCCCCACCCCGGCTGCGCCGGCACGCACTCCGCTGCTCGACTCGCTGCCGCTCGCACCGGTCGTTTTCGTTGCCGTTTCGTGTGCACCGTCGCTAGCCCATCGCCATGTCCGGACGCGGAAAGGGAGGCAAAGTCAAGGGCAAGTCAAAGTCCCGCTCAAGCAGGGCTGGGCTCCAGTTCCCGGTCGGCAGAATCCACCGCCTCCTGCGCAAGGGAAACTACGCAGAGCGCGTCGGCGCCGGGGCGCCCGTCTACCTCGCCGCCGTCATGGAGTACCTCGCGGCTGAGGTGCTCGAGCTGGCCGGAAACGCGGCCCGCGACAACAAGAAGACGCGCATCATCCCGCGCCACCTGCAGCTTGCCATCCGCAACGACGAGGAGCTCAACAAGCTCCTGTCGGGCGTCACCATCGCACAGGGTGGTGTCCTGCCCAACATCCAGGCCGTCCTGCTGCCAAAGAAGACCGAGAAGAAGGCCTAAAGGAGGCCAGGCAATCGCAGCGCCGCGTGCTCCCCTGCACGCAACGCGCTTTGCCGGCTCGGCCCACAACAATCGGCCCTTTTCAGGGCCACCACACAAACCTACGTCCAAAGCAAAATTTCAGTCGTCCTCGCCGCACCTTGTTTTGTTTTTTAACTTTGCACTGTCACAGCACAGCCGCCGCCGGCGCACGTCCGCCATCTTGTCGTCCACACAGCCCGTGTGGCCCAACACACACACACACATTTTGCACGGTCGCAGTCGCCTTCCAAACCGACAACGGCAGCAATAATGACCATTGTTAAAGGGAGGCGTGTCGACACACCGCCCTCCACTCCCGCGCGCAACGGCCGTCGACACGAACGAAACAGCTGATCCGGCCGCCTATGCCCACACGCCTTGCCTCGGAAACCCCAACGCCGCCGCAAACAAACACACAGAGCCAAACCACGCAAGCAAATAATCACCGCCTCTCGCACAACAACACACAGCCCGCCATCTCCGTCGCGATCGATACAAAGACACACAAACGAAGCAGCTCCACACACAGCCAGCCACATGACACGTTTCCTTTCCTTCTCCCCTCCCAGTCACATCACGTCGCTCAAACGGAAAGAAAGAAACAAAGACAGAGAGAAACAAACAAACAAACAACACAGCGCACACACGCAGCAACAACACAGACTCTTTCGCACTTTTCAACTTCCGAACAGTGTGGTGGCCCTGAAAAGGGCCGTTTTCTAGTCTCTCCCACCCACAAGCACGGCCGCGGGAAGGCCAGCGCCCGCTGCGACGCAGCCTAACCGCCGAAACCGTACAGGGTGCGCCCCTGCCTCTTCAGGGCGTACACCACGTCCATGGCCGTCACAGTCTTGCGCTTGGCGTGCTCAGTGTACGTCACCGCGTCGCGGATCACGTTCTCCAGGAACACCTTCAGCACCCCGCGGGTCTCCTCGTAGATCAGACCAGAGATGCGCTTCACGCCGCCCCTGCGAGCCAGGCGGCGGATGGCGGGCTTCGTGATGCCCTGGATGTTGTCGCGCAACACCTTGCGGTGCCGCTTGGCGCCACCCTTGCCGAGCCCCTTTCCTCCCTTGCCGCGGCCTGTCATCCTTCCTTCCTCGGGCAAAGCAAAACGTGCACAAACAGCAGCTGCAGCGGCTGGCGAGTCGGCTACGGTCTGCGCCCAGCGCGCCCGCCGCCCCCCTATATAGACTCTGGCCCGCCCTCCCCCCACCACGCGCAACCGAGGGCATATAAGCGCAGCACGGAGGCGCGCGGGCCCGTTGTCAAGGCAGCACCGGACGCCGCGCCGCACCTAACCTCCACGCACGCCGCTCCGCTACCGCTACCGCTACCGCTATGGCCCGCACAAAGCAAACGGCCCGCAAGTCCACCGGCGGAAAGGCGCCGCGCAAACAGCTCGCCACCAAGGCGGCGAGGAAGAGCGCGCCCGCCACCGGAGGCGTCAAGAAGCCCCACCGCTACAGGCCGGGCACCGTCGCCCTGCGAGAAATCAGGCGCTACCAGAAGAGCACAGAGCTGCTCATCCGCAAGCTGCCATTCCAGCGCCTAGTGCGCGAGATCGCCCAGGACTTCAAGACCGACCTGCGCTTCCAGAGCTCCGCAGTCATGGCCCTGCAGGAGGCCAGCGAGGCCTACCTCGTCGGCCTCTTCGAAGACACCAACCTGTGCGCAATCCACGCCAAGCGCGTCACCATCATGCCCAAGGACATCCAGCTCGCGCGCCGCATCCGCGGCGAGCGCGCCTAAACCGCGCCGCGGCACCGCACCGCACAAACAAAAACGGCCCTTTTCAGGGCCACTAACATCTCTCCGTCGCGAGCAAACTTTGTCGGTCGCCTGCCTCTCGCCCCGCAACCCAAAAAACAAACACCGCCACTTCCCGTCCGTCCGCCACACCCGCTCACTCTGCCTGCCTGCTAGCAGCGCGCAACAATCACACATCATCCCTCCCCGGCGCTCCAAGCGCACAATACCCAACGGCCGACGTCACACCGCACGGGTGGCTGGCCGGCCGCCGCTTTCGTTTCGAAAACAAAAAAAAACCCGCACTCCACTCCGACGGCCAACGGCCAGGCAGGCGCGCTCGCTCGCTCTACACGCCACCGACTCCTTCCACATCTCTCAACGTGCCCCCCGTTGCAAAACATAACACACACAAAGGAACAAAACAAAGACCAGACACGACTCGACAAGACAGACATCCGAGAAGAACGAACGCAGGCAAGCCAACCAACGTATTCAAACAAAACAACGTGACAGAAAACCAACCGTCGGCCGCCGCCACAAACACGGCGACAATCAACCACGACAACAACAACACCGCTTACCGCTACCGCCGCCCACACCCGCCACCGACCCCCGCAATCCAACCACCACGGCACGCAAACAGCATCCCCACGGGCATACAGACAGACACCCACACCAAACGCAACACGACAATCAAAACCTTCCCCGACGTGCTTTGATGGCCCTGAGAAGGGCCGTTTTGGGCCGCGCGTCTCTTGCGCGCCACTAGACGACGACGGGGGGTGGGGACGACGGAGTCAAGCGCCAAACCCTTCCTTTCCCATCTCTTTCTCCTCTACTCTACTTCTTCTTCTTGGGCGAAGCCTTCGCCTTAGACGGCGTCGTCGCCTTCTTCGGGCGCGGCGCCTTCGGCTTCTTCGCCTTCGACGGCGACTTGGCCTTGGCCGGCTTGGCCGCAGCCGCCTTCTTCGCACCCGCGGGAGCGGCCGACGCCGCAGACGCCTTCTTGGCGGCGCCCGCCTTCCGACCGGTCGCCGCCTTCACGCCACCAGCCTTCTTTGCGCCGGCCGCACGGGCGCCCTTCTTCTCCTTGCTGGCCGGAGCGGCGCGCTTCTTCTTGGCACCGCCAGCACGAGCCTTGCCGCCCTCGGCCGCCCCCCCGCCGCCGGCGCCGGCAAGCTTGAACGAGCCGGACGCGCCCTTCCCCTTCGTCTGCACCAGCTCGCCCGCCACGACGGCCGACTTGAGGTACTTCTTGATAAACGGCGCCAGCTTCTCCGCGTCCAGCTTGTAGTGCGCGGCTATGTACTTCTTGATCGCCTGCAGCGACGACCCGCCGCGCTCCTTCAGACTCTTGATGGCGGCCGTCACCATCTCAGAGGTGCGCGGGTGCGCAGGCTTGGCGCGCGGCTTCTTCGCAGACGACGCAGACTTGGCCTTCTTCGTAGTGCCGGTGGCGGCGGGTGCCGCAGCAGTCTCGTTCGTAGCCGCCTGATCTGCCATTTCGACGACGCGCGTAACACACAGCGAGAGCGAGCGGGACGGCAGGCACGCAAGCACAGCACAGCAGCAGAGCAGAGAATCACAAGGCCCAGCCAGTGTCGCGGGCGGGCGCGGACGGCCGAGAGAGCGGCCGCCACTCTGCGCGCCGCCGCGCCGCGCCTCCCGCGCTTGCTACCGCCCAACGTCCGACAGCCTGTGCGGAGCAGCCCCAAACCTGCGCCACAACCGCCCGCGCCTTTCAAACCACCGAGGATGGGGCTACACACAGCCACACCACAGTCGCCAACCAGTCGCCACGGCAGCGCCGCAAACCACGGCCAAACTGCAGCTACCGCGCGCTACAGCCTGGGTCGGCCCGCCGAGAATCGCCGCCCCCGCCCAAATGCCGCCCCCACAGCCCCAGCCGACGACCCGCCACAATGGCCAAACCTTCGGCAAAACTCCCACACCGTCGCCGCGGCAGCCCGGCCAGCGCGGCCGGCGCCACAGCCACACAAGCCGAGGCGTGCGGCGATGACGGCCGTGCAAACGCGCCTCCGCCGCCCCATCGCCTTCCGTCGCCCTCCCGCCGTTTCCCGATCGGCCCGCAGCCGTCGGGCCACATCGCGCGCCGTCCTCCTCCTCTCGCCCGCCAACATTCACAGCCGTTTCTCAACAATTGCCCGCCGCAAACGGACGCCGCCTGCGCAACAGGCGCCGCCGCCCCTCGCCGCTTCCGACCCAACCCCTCGACCGAGGCAAACCGCAATCCGAATCTACAGACCAACCCAATCTGCCGTCAAGCACACACGCCAGCCGACCTTACACGTTACGCGTTACACATTACGTTTACACGTCTAGGTTAGGTTAGGTTAGGTGGGCGTGGGTTAGGTTAAGGGGACTTGGGTTAGGTTAAGCGTCAAACTTAGGTTAAGCATTCAAACACGTCAGGCGTCAGAGGCTAGGTTAGGTTAGGTTACACGTTAGGTTAAGGGGTCAGTGCTAGGTTAAGAAGCGTCAAACGTAGGTTAAAAAAGCGTTCAAACGTGAGGCGTGAGCCGGACAGCTTACCGTACGTAGACGTTAGGGGCTCACAGGCTGAGCTCACCTCGCCACACCACAGGTTAGGTTCGGTTCGGTTCGCTCGGCTCAGCGTAAAGCGCCGAGGTCAGGGTTACGTTCGTTCACCTTCGGGCGCCACACTTTCGGTTGAAAGGTCGCGACGGGACGACGTCGGCAGGCACGCCGCAAACGAACAAAAAACGTACAGACGACGTCGAAAACCGCCGACAGACGGGGGAGCAGCACGACCACGACCAGATACCGAGCGCGAACGAGACACACGCGAACCACCCCCACCGGCCAAACGGCACCACACAACAACCCAGAGCACCACGTGTCGACACCAGAAGCAACCCGCCGCTCACGCGACATGGCTGGCACCGAAGGGCAACCGCCCGCAACTGCGCTTTCCGCGCCGGCCCGGATGCACGTCGTGCTACAACAACACCACTACCGTACACAGCCGCTGTTCACAACACCACTATCAATGGCGCGCCCGCGGCTCGCCGCCGTCGCAGTCGCAGCCGCAGCCCCAACGCCAGCACTTTTGCACCACCATTCACACGCACCGCAACACAGCTCGCCGACACAGCCGAACAAAACAAACACCACACAACAACAGCAACAACGCCGCCGCCTCTACTTGTGCCGGCGACCCACCCCGCCGATGGCGCACCTTTCGCCAGCCGGCAATCGACACACACGCACCCACCCCCCGGGGCCCAGTGCAAAAAAAAAACCACACAAAAACAAAACAAAAACAAAACAACACAAACGACACGGGAAGCGCACACCGCCACTTCGCGCGCACGCCACCAACCAGTCGTCGTCTCAAAATAACAAACACAAACAAAATAAACTAACAACTAGGGCAACACAAAACAAAAACGCCTCGCACGAACCGCCCACAAAAAGGACAAGCACACGCACAGCCTCTGCTGACGACCACGACGCAGCGGCACGCTGCTCCTGTCCCGCGCCCCGCGCCCCACTCGATTCACAACTCACGCGACACCGTCAACGACGGGCTCGCTTCCCGCAACCTACCACCTTTCCGCCACGACGCACAGCCCCAGCCCCAGCCCCACCCGACGACTGCACTTTCACCACCGCCTCCCCCTTCCCCCCCAAAACACACACACACACACACACACACACAGCCAGCCAAAAACGCACTCGCGACCCACACATGCACGTGCATCGGCACACGCCAACCAGTCAACGTCGACAACCACACGCAAGGCTCGAAACGAAAACGAAACCGGCGTCCTTCCACGTTGCCATCAAGCTACGCGACACAAGACACAAGGAACCAACACAACAGCCGGCCCCACTAATTCCCACTCTCACGCCGCAAAAAGCACACCGAAACCGCCAAACACGCACGCACATTCCCCTTCGCACTGACACCACCGACCGGCTCGCTACCACACACCTCTCGGCAGCCGTTTCACGCCAATTCGCCACACCGCCCACACAGTCGACAAGCGCCCGCCCTGTACGGCACACGCAACGACGCAGCGCAGCAAAGGGCGCCCGCAACACATACCTCTCCGCCGCCCGACGCGCCAACCGCCACACCACACCGCCGGCCACTCGCAAATTGTGCACTGCCACCAGCCACACGTCCAACACGCCGCGCCGCCTCCGGCCACCCGCCAGGGGGCGCTCACGTCCGCGACAACAGCGCGGCCCGCCGGGCCGGGCCGAACCGAACCGAGCCGCCGCTGCTCTGCACTCGGCACGGCCACACCCTGCTGCAGACCGGGCTCGTCCCTCTGTACGCGTCTGCCTGCGCATCAACACAACACGACCTTTTTTGTTTTTTCTTCTCTCTACCGCCATCCCTTCTTCTCGCGTTTTACTCGTTGTTGCAGCAGCGGCGCACACCTACACATCCACAGCCCCAGCCGAGCCGGCCTCACCTCAGGGCCCGCCGCCAGCGTCTCCTCCTCGGGCACAGGTGCGGTGCTGTGGCCGCCCATCCAACCGCATTGCTGGCCGTCCAGCCACCAGGCGTTCCCACTGCCGCGAGCCACGCCGCGCACCGACCCTGCTGCAGAACACGAAGCATAGCCAGAGACCGACCGATACACAAAGCAAGCCGTCGCCTCGCCTCTTGTCCTTCCTGCCTTCCTTCCGCCCCCGCCCTTCTCACACCACCGCCTCTCCACTTTCGCCCCCCCCTCCTTTTTTTTTTGTTTTTTTTGTTTTCTTCTTTCTTTCTTTCTTTCTTTCTTTCTTTCTTTCTTTCTTTCTTTCTTTCTTTGGCCCTCTCTCCTTCCCGCCATGGCGGTTACGGCACCGCCTGCAGCGGCAGATTTTTTGCGCCCACACGCCTACTCCTACCACCATTAAACCTTGCCCTGCCCTGCCCTGCCCTGCCCTGCCCATCAACGTCGCAGTCGAACCGACGCTTGCCAACACACTGCCCACGTTCCTTTCTCTTTTCGGCCTACGCCCATTACGCGCCGCCGCCACAGCACCTTCCCTTCCCACAACACACCGACGTCATCACACGCACCCAAAACAGGGGCCACGACCGTGTTCCTCGCCCACTCCCATCCCGCACGGTACGCACATTCCCAACTACTACCGCGCACCCTCCCTTTCCAATCTGTGTGTCTCTGTGTCTGTGTCCTGTCCGCGCGTGACGCCTCTCAACATCCGCCGTCCCCCGTCCCGTTTTCGCCCCCATGCCGTCGTCGCGCCGCCTCCGCCCCTGTCCGCCCCGCACCACACCATACACCGCTGCTTGTCCCGGCCGTTGCCACCAAAGGCGCCGACCGCAAACGCGCCACGCCGCAGCCCCCGTGCGTCTCGCGCTCGCTTGCATCTCCGTGCCGACGCTGCCTCTCTTCCCGCTCGCACTCGACCTCGACAACACAGTCTTTGGCTCCGCCACTGCGTGTTCCGGTGGTACGCACGCTGCAACACGTATGTATTCATTACCAGAGCGATGGCGAGGCATGACAGCATCTCTGTCTGACCAGAGAGTTCTTTATCGCTGCTAGTCGGCGCTTGGACCGCGCCAGACGACAGTAGTGGCACGCACCGGGTCGCCAGGAACAGTTGTTATATATATATATTGTAGCGCGAGTCGGGAGAGGTAGTAGTCGGTCGACAGTAGTAGCGGGTGGACGGTTGTACTGAGCGGGCGTCGGCGGCGTGCTCTGCTCGTCTCGCGACTCTGGTCACGGTTCGGGACGATGTATAGTCTATTGTGTTATAATCAAACGGTGGTGTGACGCTGCATTGCGCAAATCTGATAACGTATGTTCATTGTACTTATTTTGTTCAACAACAAAAGCCCCACTATTACTTTTTTTCTAAAGTAACTTTTGTCTCTTAACGAAAAACATTCACTTTTTAAAGACTACTTCCTATGGCATTTCCCTCCAAGGGGTGCAATTAATTACCAGCCAGCACTCATTCATTGCACACAGCTGTGTAAGGGGTATCTACAATTGAGGAGCGGATATAAATGCAATTTTTTGTTTTTTTTTTTTTTTTTGTGTGTGTGTTGTAACCTCCCAGCAAAATTTAAAATAATGGACAATGTTATTTACGGATGCTAATGGACATTGCGCTAATTGTAACCTCGCCCACAATGAGAGGTATTGAAAATGGCAACACAAATGTGAAATTCGCAATCTGACTCAAATATAAAGTCTTCACACAACATTTAAAAAAGTCCGTTCAGTGACAAGAAACTTCAATTAAACCGAAATATCGGTCTTTGGCCCTGTGCAAAACAATCAGAATTAAAGTCTTACCTCCGAATAAATGGATGTCACATTTCTGCTCTGGTTGTTGCGCAGCGCTTGGAGGAACTGCATTGCAAATAATAATATTCTCTTTTTTTGTGATTTTAGTGACATTTTTCTTCAAAGAAGTGGAATGAAATGTGAAGTGCAACGAACTCTTTAGTTCAATAAACAATTAAATGTTTGAAAAATGCTTTTGAAATAAAAATTATTATTGGGGAACTTGTTGGAGAATAATTACAATAAATACAATTTTTCATTATCTAATGATTATATTAATTAACAGTATACCTTATTCACCATCTTGACCAGTGTTGCCGACCGCCTACATCACACAACCGCACTCGGCTGCTACTACTGACCGACCGCTCTGCATGACGACTATTGGCGTACTGCACGCGACGACTACTGACAGAGTACAGCCCTCAACTACACAGAGCTACGGACTCGCAACGACTACTGACTGACTGACTGACTGACTGACTGAGAACCGCTCGCAACACTCGCGCAGTCCAGCGCAAACTCTCTGGTCACAGATGCTACAATGTCTCGCCATCGCTACTATGTTACATACGTGTTTCAGTGTCTTTTTCATTGGGGTAACGATCTTTGGCTCTTTTTATTCTGAATACAGGGCCAAAGGTCAACGCTGCTGCCCTTATACAATTTATCAGGTTTCATTATGTCTGTTGCAATGTTACATACGGTTCACTCTTTCATTAATATTATCGTTGGGTTTGTTTTGTAGGGACGTTAACATTCTGGCACATTTTTATTATCATCGGACTCTCTGCTATTTGTGCAGGGAGGTTATACCTGGGTCCATTTCCATTTCCATTTCCATTTACATTTTAATATTGATAGACTTTTTGTTTTCTTGTTGTTTTTCCTTCTTTTTTTTTTGTTGTTTTTTTTTTGTTTTGTTTTTCCCGCTCTCACCACCACCGCCGCATCACGCCTTCCGTTTTCTTGGTTTCTTTTCTGTTCTTCAACTGCTTCAACATCACCGCGCCCCATTTCCACACCACAGCCATCAGCCTCCAAGACGGGCGGGCGCAGTGTGCCATTTCCGGCGCACAAGCACACCCGTACGGTACTCTCCTCGCCCCCACGCCACCAACAACACAGCGACCACGCGGCTTTCAGGCACGGCACGGCACCGGCGAAATGCGCCGCCCCCGCCCCTCCGCGCATCCGTCCGTCTCGCCACGTTCACTGACAGCCGCGTCTGCGGCTACACCACGACAACCACAACACAACACCGCTCCCCTCCCTGGCAACTCACATTGTTTTTCTCCTCCTCTTTTGCACAAACCACAACGCCGAGCACAGGCGCAAGCCACCCACACCGCGCCCCTCCCCGTCCCGTCTTTGGCCGCCGCTCCTCGTTTCCTCGTTTGCCCCCTCCCATCTCCCGAAATGCCATGCCAGCAGCGTTACGCATGCCCCTCCCCTGTCCACACAACACTACCGCCTAACGAACAGCCTTCCGGGCCACATGCAGGGCACGCCCACCTCCAAACACTGCCAATTCACGGACGCACGCACACACACACACACACACACACACACACGCACGCACACACACTCACTTTCTCGACACCTTTCTGTACGGAGGGTGCGTCATCTCGACCGTGACAGAGTGACGGCAACTATCGACGATCCATTTCCCCCCACTGGTAAAACATGTCCACTAACACCTACATACATCATTCAAGTACACAGACAATAGCATACACACAATGGGAGGGCACACGAACATGGACGGCACGGCACTGTCATACACTCTTCCTCAGAACCATATCAACAAACGTTACGTACATCCGGGAAAGCGAAAGCGAAAGCAAAAGCAAAGGGCAAAGCCCAATGCAGCCGTCAAAGGTAACGTTCACCACGGCAGACACTTGCAGCCGCGCCGCCGTTAAACGCATTTCAGTGCGGCTCCAATACGCCTCCGACACGGGAACGTTCCGTTGCTCTACGAATGCGTTTCTCCCCTTTTTCCCTTCCTCTCTCTTTTGCCCCCCCTCCTTGCACTCTTGCCTCATTCCTCACGTTCTGCCCAGACATTCGACCGATCAAAGTCAACCTTTCGTTACCGTTCTCAGCGCGACGGTGTACAACAGTATGACGGGTGTGCCCACGACTTCGGTTCAGTTGCGTGACGCCGGTCTATCGCGCCGATCGACAGTTACTCAGGGGGCGACGGATCGGACCACGTCACCGACACACAAAACACTTTCAAACAAACAAATACATACCGGATGGACACAGACAAACACGTGTACAGACATTCGCCAAACAAACGACCGCCGCCGCCGCCGCCGTCGTCGCGCTTACTGTACTGCACTGGACACGCGTGCATCTTGAATGACGACATCGGTGTGCGTGCGTCGTACGCAATCAGTCAGACACGGCTATCAAACATCAGAGTCGAATGGTACATCATCGTGCGTGTCGCCGTACACGTACAGTACAATACAACAACAATGCGTCTTAATGGCACGTTCATTTCAACGTCACTCACACACCTCCACGCTGCAGTTACGTCGCACCATTGTCGAACTCGGCGTACAGCAAAGGGAATAGTGGGCGGCAAAAAAAAAAAAAAAACCAAACAAAAACATTTCACATTTCACCCTCGCCATGTATGATGTGCAAAAAAAAAAAACAAACCCGCAAACGGCCGTCGTTACGGTGACACAAAAGTCGCCGATCGCACTGTCCCCCCTCGCAGACGGGTAACACACACACACACACACACACACACCAACAACACCAATGGGTCAAAAACCACGCCAACGAGGCGTGCCACCATTCCACGCCACGGCGACCAACCTCGTGGCCGTACCCCGCGCAACACGCTTTGACGCGCCCCCCCCACCCACAAAAAAAAAAGGAAACACATACATCACAGCCGTCCACACAAACAACAACAACAACAATTCCGCCCTTCCCGCAAAAGGCACGTTGGTGGCCCTGAAAAGGGCCGTTTTGCCGCTCTCGCAACGGAGGAGCCTTCTCCATCCTTCCTTCCTTCCTTCCATTCCAGAGCCACCTCCTTACTTGGAGCTCGTGTACTTGGTCACCGCCTTCGTGCCCTCGCTCACGGCGTGCTTGGCCAGCTCGCCAGGCAGCAACAGCCGCACAGCGGTCTGGATCTCGCGGGACGTGATGGTCGAGCGCTTGTTGTAGTGCGCCAGGCGAGAAGCCTCGGCCGCAATGCGCTCGAAAATGTCGTTCACGAAGCTGTTCATGATGCTCATCGCCTTCGACGAGATGCCCGTGTCAGGGTGCACCTGCTTCAGCACCTTGTAGATGTAGATGGCATAGCTCTCCTTCCTCTTGCGCTTCTTCTTCTTGTCGCCCTTCGAAATGTTCTTCTGCGCCTTGCCAGCCTTCTTGGCGGCCTTCCCGCTAGTCTTGGGCGGCATCTCGAACCAACGTACGGCAGCAGCAACACCAGTAGCAAGCGCTCCGCTCTAGTCAGCGTCTCCCCACACAGTGGCACCCGCCGCCAGCCGCCGCCGCACCTTTACCAGCTCGCCCTGTTGCGGCCGCCGACCAATGGGGCGCGCGCGCAACCGGCCGCCGCACCCGAGCCCATAAAGCACCCCCACCCCGGCTGCGCCCGAGCCCCCGAGGACGTGGCAAGAGTAATCAGGTCCCTCCCTACAAAAAAGGCGCCAGGGCACGACAGTGTCACAAACCAGTTAGTCAAAAAACTCCCACCCACAGCGATCACACACCTCGCGAACGTCCTCAACGAGATTACTCGTTCCCGTGAGTTCCCAGCTTGCTGGAAACATGCGGAAGTGGTCGCGATACACAAACCAGGAAAAGACCCTCTATTCCCGCAGCACTACAGGCCGATTAGCCTCTTGCCAACACTCAGCAAGATCTATGAGCGCCTCCTGCTAAAACCCATACAAGAACATATTACCAGAGAGCAAATTCTGCCGGATTTCCAATTTGGATTCCGGCAGAACCACTCTGCCCCACAACAGGTCATGAGAATGGTTGAAGCAGCCACAGAGGGCTTCAACCACAGAGGCTACTGCGGGATAGTGCTACTAGACGTAGCCAAAGCCTTTGATTCAGTATGGCATAGAGGGCTACTCTACAAGTTGTACTCACAAGGGTTTCCAGGGAGCATTGTTCAGCTAATCAAGAGCTACCTCGCGAATAGGACTTTCTCCGTCAAAGTAGAAACTGCCACCTCCACCAGAAGGCGTATTCGTGCTGGGGTGCCACAGGGATCGGTCCTGGGGCCCGTATTGTACAGCTTGTACACTGCGGACACTCCGACGGCCCCCCTGGTGCACACCGCGCAGTACGCAGACGACACAGCCTTCTACACGAGAAATGCGAACAAGGACCTGGTCATTCGTAGGCTACAAAGGGTTTTAGACGACACAGAAACCTGGGCCCGTCGCTGGCGCATCACCATCAATTCGGAGAAGACGCAGGCAATGCTGATTACCCGCAGGCTCGGAAGGCGCGAACCTCCTCAACGTCCCCCCCTCCACCTCCACCTAAATGGAACCCAACTCCCCTGGCGCAGAACCGCCAAGTACCTTGGCGTAACCTTGGACTCTCGTCTTACGTGGAAACCCCACATAGACGAGGTCCACAGGAAGGCCTGCGCCAGAATGTCCATCCTATATCCTATCCTCAACACAAACAGCTCCCTTCCCTGCCCAGTAGCAGTAAATGTTTATCAGGCCCTGATCCGGCCAGTAATGGAGTATGCGTGCCCTGTCTGGGGATACGCGGCGAAGCAGCACCTGGACAAACTCCAGAGGCTGCAGAACCGCGCCCTCAGAAGGGCACTGCATCTACCACTCGGATTCCCCATAGACGACCTGCACGCCGCAGCCGAAATCCCACTCCTGAGAGAGCGTTTCCAGGATCTGGCAAGGGCCTTCTACGAGGGTTCTTCCAGATCCGAAAACGCACTCATCCACTCCCTAGGTCGGTATGACATGTCCCGCGATAAGCACAAGCGCCCTATGACGATCTTCGACGACTAAGTCGAAGAGAAAATCCCAACACCCAATCCATCATCCTGTTCCTTCCCATATAACACCAAACTTCTCGCCTACCTCAGGCAAGTACCAGACACACTCACAACAATCATCACAAATCACAGACACCAAAAACTATAGAAAAATCACACACACACGTTCACAGGGGAGTAAAAGCCGAAAGGCTACAGACTCCCCCTCACACTTCCCCAAAGAGGGGAAAGCAAAAGATGAGTGCAGGCAGGCAGGCTGCGCCGGCACGCACTCCGCTGCTCGACTCGCTGCCGCTCGCACCGGTCGTTTTCGTTGCCGTTTCGTGTGCACCGTCGCTAGCCCATCGCCATGTCCGGACGCGGAAAGGGAGGCAAAGTCAAGGGCAAGTCAAAGTCCCGCTCAAGCAGGGCTGGGCTCCAGTTCCCGGTCGGCAGAATCCACCGCCTCCTGCGCAAGGGAAACTACGCAGAGCGCGTCGGCGCCGGGGCGCCCGTCTACCTCGCCGCCGTCATGGAGTACCTCGCGGCTGAGGTGCTCGAGCTGGCCGGAAACGCGGCCCGCGACAACAAGAAGACGCGCATCATCCCGCGCCACCTGCAGCTTGCCATCCGCAACGACGAGGAGCTCAACAAGCTCCTGTCGGGCGTCACCATCGCACAGGGTGGTGTCCTGCCCAACATCCAGGCCGTCCTGCTGCCAAAGAAGACCGAGAAGAAGGCCTAAAGGAGGCCAGGCAATCGCAGCGCCGCGTGCTCCCCTGCACGCAACGCGCTTTGCCGGCTCGGCCCACAACAATCGGCCCTTTTCAGGGCCACCACACAAACCTACGTCCAAAGCAAAATTTCAGTCGTCCTCGCCGCACCTTGTTTTGTTTTTTAACTTTGCACTGTCACAGCACAGCCGCCGCCGGCGCACGTCCGCCATCTTGTCGTCCACACAGCCCGTGTGGCCCAACACACACACACACATTTTGCACGGTCGCAGTCGCCTTCCAAACCGACAACGGCAGCAATAATGACCATTGTTAAAGGGAGGCGTGTCGACACACCGCCCTCCACTCCCGCGCGCAACGGCCGTCGACACGAACGAAACAGCTGATCCGGCCGCCTATGCCCACACGCCTTGCCTCGGAAACCCCAACGCCGCCGCAAACAAACACACAGAGCCAAACCATGCAAGCAAATAATCACCGCCTCTCGCACAACAACACACAGCCCGCCATCTCCGTCGCGATCGATACAAAGACACACAAACGAAGCAGCTCCACACACAGCCAGCCACATGACACGTTTCCTTTCCTTCTCCCCTCCCAGTCACATCACGTCGCTCAAACGGAAAGAAAGAAACAAAGACAGAGAGAAACAAACAAACAAACAACACAGCGCACACACGCAGCAACAACACAGACTCTTTCGCACTTTTCAACTTCCGAACAGTGTGGTGGCCCTGAAAAGGGCCGTTTTCTAGTCTCTCCCACCCACAAGCACGGCCGCGGGAAGGCCAGCGCCCGCTGCGACGCAGCCTAACCGCCGAAACCGTACAGGGTGCGCCCCTGCCTCTTCAGGGCGTACACCACGTCCATGGCCGTCACAGTCTTGCGCTTGGCGTGCTCAGTGTACGTCACCGCGTCGCGGATCACGTTCTCCAGGAACACCTTCAGCACCCCGCGGGTCTCCTCGTAGATCAGACCAGAGATGCGCTTCACGCCGCCCCTGCGAGCCAGGCGGCGGATGGCGGGCTTCGTGATGCCCTGGATGTTGTCGCGCAACACCTTGCGGTGCCGCTTGGCGCCACCCTTGCCGAGCCCCTTTCCTCCCTTGCCGCGGCCTGTCATCCTTCCTTCCTCGGGCAAAGCAAAACGTGCACAAACAGCAGCTGCAGCGGCTGGCGAGTCGGCTACGGTCTGCGCCCAGCGCGCCCGCCGCCCCCCTATATAGACTCTGGCCCGCCCTCCCCCCACCACGCGCAACCGAGGGCATATAAGCGCAGCACGGAGGCGCGCGGGCCCGTTGTCAAGGCAGCACCGGACGCCGCGCCGCACGTAACCTCCACGCACGCCGCTCCGCTACCGCTACCGCTACCGCTATGGCCCGCACAAAGCAAACGGCCCGCAAGTCCACCGGCGGAAAGGCGCCGCGCAAACAGCTCGCCACCAAGGCGGCGAGGAAGAGCGCGCCCGCCACCGGAGGCGTCAAGAAGCCCCACCGCTACAGGCCGGGCACCGTCGCCCTGCGAGAAATCAGGCGCTACCAGAAGAGCACAGAGCTGCTCATCCGCAAGCTGCCATTCCAGCGCCTAGTGCGCGAGATCGCCCAGGACTTCAAGACCGACCTGCGCTTCCAGAGCTCCGCAGTCATGGCCCTGCAGGAGGCCAGCGAGGCCTACCTCGTCGGCCTCTTCGAAGACACCAACCTGTGCGCAATCCACGCCAAGCGCGTCACCATCATGCCCAAGGACATCCAGCTCGCGCGCCGCATCCGCGGCGAGCGCGCCTAAACCGCGCCGCGGCACCGCACCGCACAAACAAAAACGGCCCTTTTCAGGGCCACTAACATCTCTCCGTCGCGAGCAAACTTTGTCGGTCGCCTGCCTCTCGCCCCGCAACCCAAAAACAAACACCGCCACTTCCCGTCCGTCCGCCACACCCGCTCACTCTGCCTGCCTGCTAGCAGCGCGCAACAATCACACATCATCCCTCCCCGGCGCTCCAAGCGCACAATACCCAACGGCCGACGTCACACCGCACGGGTGGCTGGCCGGCCGCCGCTTTCGTTTCGAAAACAAAAAAAACCCGCACTCCACTCCGACGGCCAACGGCCAGGCAGGCGCGCTCGCTCGCTCTACACGCCACCGACTCCTTCCACATCTCTCAACGTGCCCCCCGTTGCAAAACATAACACACACAAAGGAACAAAACAAAGACCAGACACGACTCGACAAGACAGACATCCGAGAAGAACGAACGCAGGCAAGCCAACCAACGTATTCAAACAAAACAACGTGACAGAAAACCAACCGTCGGCCGCCGCCACAAACACGGCGACAATCAACCACGACAACAACAACACCGCTTACCGCTACCGCCGCCCACACCCGCCACCGACCCCCGCAATCCAACCACCACGGCACGCAAACAGCATCCCCACGGGCATACAGACAGACACCCACACCAAACGCAACACGACAATCAAAACCTTCCCCGACGTGCTTTGATGGCCCTGAGAAGGGCCGTTTTGGGCCGCGCGTCTCTTGCGCGCCACTAGACGACGACGGGGGGTGGGGACGACGGAGTCAAGCGCCAAACCCTTCCTTTCCCATCTCTTTCTCCTCTACTCTACTTCTTCTTCTTGGGCGAAGCCTTCGCCTTAGACGGCGTCGTCGCCTTCTTCGGGCGCGGCGCCTTCGGCTTCTTCGTCGGAACCTTGGCGGCCTTCTTCGCCTTCGACGGCGACTTGGCCTTGGCCGGCTTGGCCGCAGCCGCCTTCTTCGCACCCGCGGGAGCGGCCGACGCCGCAGACGCCTTCTTGGCGGCGCCCGCCTTCCGACCGGTCGCCGCCTTCACGCCACCAGCCTTCTTTGCGCCGGCCGCACGGGCGCCCTTCTTCTCCTTGCTGGCCGGAGCGGCGCGCTTCTTCTTGGCACCGCCAGCACGAGCCTTGCCGCCCTCGGCCGCCCCCCCGCCGCCGGCGCCGGCAAGCTTGAACGAGCCGGACGCGCCCTTCCCCTTCGTCTGCACCAGCTCGCCCGCCACGACGGCCGACTTGAGGTACTTCTTGATAAACGGCGCCAGCTTCTCCGCGTCCAGCTTGTAGTGCGCGGCTATGTACTTCTTGATCGCCTGCAGCGACGACCCGCCGCGCTCCTTCAGACTCTTGATGGCGGCCGTCACCATCTCAGAGGTGCGCGGGTGCGCAGGCTTGGCGCGCGGCTTCTTCGCAGACGACGCAGACTTGGCCTTCTTCGTAGTGCCGGTGGCGGCGGGTGCCGCAGCAGTCTCGTTCGTAGCCGCCTGATCTGCCATTTCGACGACGCGCGTAACACACAGCGAGAGCGAGCGGGACGGCAGGCACGCAAGCACAGCACAGCAGCAGAGCAGAGAATCACAAGGCCCAGCCAGTGTCGCGGGCGGGCGCGGACGGCCGAGAGAGCGGCCGCCACTCTGCGCGCCGCCGCGCCGCGCCTCCCGCGCTTGCTACCGCCCAACGTCCGACAGCCTGTGCGGAGCAGCCCCAAACCTGCGCCACAACCGCCCGCGCCTTTCAAACCACCGAGGATGGGGCTACACACAGCCACACCACAGTCGCCAACCAGTCGCCACGGCAGCGCCGCAAACCACGGCCAAACTGCAGCTACCGCGCGCTACAGCCTGGGTCGGCCCGCCGAGAATCGCCGCCCCCGCCCAAATGCCGCCCCCACAGCCCCAGCCGACGACCCGCCACAATGGCCAAACCTTCGGCAAAACTCCCACACCGTCGCCGCGGCAGCCCGGCCAGCGCGGCCGGCGCCACAGCCACACAAGCCGAGGCGTGCGGCGATGACGGCCGTGCAAACGCGCCTCCGCCGCCCCATCGCCTTCCGTCGCCCTCCCGCCGTTTCCCGATCGGCCCGCAGCCGTCGGGCCACATCGCGCGCCGTCCTCCTCCTCTCGCCCGCCAACATTCACAGCCGTTTCTCAACAATTGCCCGCCGCAAACGGACGCCGCCTGCGCAACAGGCGCCGCCGCCCCTCGCCGCTTCCGACCCAACCCCTCGACCGAGGCAAACCGCAATCCGAATCTACAGACCAACCCAATCTGCCGTCAAGCACACACGCCAGCCGACCTTACACGTTACGCGTTACACATTACGTTTACACGTCTAGGTTAGGTTAGGTTAGGTGGGCGTGGGTTAGGTTAAGGGGACTTGGGTTAGGTTAAGCGTCAAACTTAGGTTAAGCATTCAAACACGTCAGGCGTCAGAGGCTAGGTTAGGTTAGGTTACACGTTAGGTTAAGGGGTCAGTGCTAGGTTAAGAAGCGTCAAACGTAGGTTAAAAAAGCGTTCAAACGTGAGGCGTGAGCCGGACAGCTTACCGTACGTAGACGTTAGGGGCTCACAGGCTGAGCTCACCTCGCCACACCACAGGTTAGGTTCGGTTCGGTTCGCTCGGCTCAGCGTAAAGCGCCGAGGTCAGGGTTACGTTCGTTCACCTTCGGGCGCCACACTTTCGGTTGAAAGGTCGCGACGGGACGACGTCGGCAGGCACGCCGCAAACGAACAAAAAACGTACAGACGACGTCGAAAACCGCCGACAGACGGGGGAGCAGCACGACCACGACCAGATACCGAGCGCGAACGAGACACACGCGAACCACCCCCACCGGCCAAACGGCACCACACAACAACCCAGAGCACCACGTGTCGACACCAGAAGCAACCCGCCGCTCACGCGACATGGCTGGCACCGAAGGGCAACCGCCCGCAACTGCGCTTTCCGCGCCGGCCCGGATGCACGTCGTGCTACAACAACACCACTACCGTACACAGCCGCTGTTCACAACACCACTATCAATGGCGCGCCCGCGGCTCGCCGCCGTCGCAGTCGCAGCCGCA
Organism: Schistocerca americana; assembly: GCF_021461395.2. Taxonomy (NCBI): domain Eukaryota; kingdom Metazoa; phylum Arthropoda; class Insecta; order Orthoptera; family Acrididae; genus Schistocerca; species Schistocerca americana. The sequence continues at coordinate 53,059 of NW_025725990.1, read as the reverse complement.
GCCCCAACGCCAGCACTTTTGCACCACCATTCACACGCACCGCAACACAGCTCGCCGACACAGCCGAACAAAACAAACACCACACAACAACAGCAACAACGCCGCCGCCTCTACTTGTGCCGGCGACCCACCCCGCCGATGGCGCACCTTTCGCCAGCCGGCAATCGACACACACGCACCCACCCCCCGGGGCCCAGTGCAAAAAAAAAACCACACAAAAACAAAACAAAAACAAAACAACACAAACGACACGGGAAGCGCACACCGCCACTTCGCGCGCACGCCACCAACCAGTCGTCGTCTCAAAATAACAAACACAAACAAAATAAACTAACAACTAGGGCAACACAAAACAAAAACGCCTCGCACGAACCGCCCACAAAAAGGACAAGCACACGCACAGCCTCTGCTGACGACCACGACGCAGCGGCACGCTGCTCCTGTCCCGCGCCCCGCGCCCCACTCGATTCACAACTCACGCGACACCGTCAACGACGGGCTCGCTTCCCGCAACCTACCACCTTTCCGCCACGACGCACAGCCCCAGCCCCAGCCCCACCCGACGACTGCACTTTCACCACCGCCTCCCCCTTCCCCCCCAAAACACACACACACACACACACACACACACACACACACACACAGCCAGCCAAAAACGCACTCGCGACCCACACATGCACGTGCATCGGCACACGCCAACCAGTCAACGTCGACAACCACACGCAAGGCTCGAAACGAAAACGAAACCGGCGTCCTTCCACGTTGCCATCAAGCTACGCGACACAAGACACAAGGAACCAACACAACAGCCGGCCCCACTAATTCCCACTCTCACGCCGCAAAAAGCACACCGAAACCGCCAAACACGCACGCACATTCCCCTTCGCACTGACACCACCGACCGGCTCGCTACCACACACCTCTCGGCAGCCGTTTCACGCCAATTCGCCACACCGCCCACACAGTCGACAAGCGCCCGCCCTGTACGGCACACGCAACGACGCAGCGCAGCAAAGGGCGCCCGCAACACATACCTCTCCGCCGCCCGACGCGCCAACCGCCACACCACACCGCCGGCCACTCGCAAATTGTGCACTGCCACCAGCCACACGTCCAACACGCCGCGCCGCCTCCGGCCACCCGCCAGGGGGCGCTCACGTCCGCGACAACAGCGCGGCCCGCCGGGCCGGGCCGAACCGAACCGAGCCGCCGCTGCTCTGCACTCGGCACGGCCACACCCTGCTGCAGACCGGGCTCGTCCCTCTGTACGCGTCTGCCTGCGCATCAACACAACACGACCTTTTTTGTTTTTTCTTCTCTCTACCGCCATCCCTTCTTCTCGCGTTTTACTCGTTGTTGCAGCAGCGGCGCACACCTACACATCCACAGCCCCAGCCGAGCCGGCCTCACCTCAGGGCCCGCCGCCAGCGTCTCCTCCTCGGGCACAGGTGCGGTGCTGTGGCCGCCCATCCAACCGCATTGCTGGCCGTCCAGCCACCAGGCGTTCCCACTGCCGCGAGCCACGCCGCGCACCGACCCTGCTGCAGAACACGAAGCATAGCCAGAGACCGACCGATACACAAAGCAAGCCGTCGCCTCGCCTCTTGTCCTTCCTGCCTTCCTTCCGCCCCCGCCCTTCTCACACCACCGCCTCTCCACTTTCGCCCCCCCCTCCTTTTTTTTTTTTTTTTTTTGTTTTCTTCTTTCTTTCTTTCTTTCTTTCTTTCTTTCTTTCTTTCTTTCTTTCTTTCTTTGGCCCTCTCTCCTTCCCGCCATGGCGGTTACGGCACCGCCTGCAGCGGCAGATTTTTTGCGCCCACACGCCTACTCCTACCACCATTAAACCTTGCCCTGCCCTGCCCTGCCCTGCCCTGCCCATCAACGTCGCAGTCGAACCGACGCTTGCCAACACACTGCCCACGTTCCTTTCTCTTTTCGGCCTACGCCCATTACGCGCCGCCGCCACAGCACCTTCCCTTCCCACAACACACCGACGTCATCACACGCACCCAAAACAGGGGCCACGACCGTGTTCCTCGCCCACTCCCATCCCGCACGGTACGCACATTCCCAACTACTACCGCGCACCCTCCCTTTCCAATCTGTGTGTCTCTGTGTCTGTGTCCTGTCCGCGCGTGACGCCTCTCAACATCCGCCGTCCCCCGTCCCGTTTTCGCCCCCATGCCGTCGTCGCGCCGCCTCCGCCCCTGTCCGCCCCGCACCACACCATACACCGCTGCTTGTCCCGGCCGTTGCCACCAAAGGCGCCGACCGCAAACGCGCCACGCCGCAGCCCCCGTGCGTCTCGCGCTCGCTTGCATCTCCGTGCCGACGCTGCCTCTCTTCCCGCTCGCACTCGACCTCGACAACACAGTCTTTGGCTCCGCCACTGCGTGTTCCGGTGGTACGCACGCTGCAACACGTATGTATTCATTACCAGAGCGATGGCGAGGCATGACAGCATCTCTGTCTGACCAGAGAGTTCTTTATCGCTGCTAGTCGGCGCTTGGACCGCGCCAGACGACAGTAGTGGCACGCACCGGGTCGCCAGGAACAGTTGTTATATATATATATTGTAGCGCGAGTCGGGAGAGGTAGTAGTCGGTCGACAGTAGTAGCGGGTGGACGGTTGTACTGAGCGGGCGTCGGCGGCGTGCTCTGCTCGTCTCGCGACTCTGGTCACGGTTCGGGACGATGTATAGTCTATTGTGTTATAATCAAACGGTGGTGTGACGCTGCATTGCGCAAATCTGATAACGTATGTTCATTGTACTTATTTTGTTCAACAACAAAAGCCCCACTATTACTTTTTTTCTAAAGTAACTTTTGTCTCTTAACGAAAAACATTCACTTTTTAAAGACTACTTCCTATGGCATTTCCCTCCAAGGGGTGCAATTAATTACCAGCCAGCACTCATTCATTGCACACAGCTGTGTAAGGGGTATCTACAATTGAGGAGCGGATATAAATGCAATTTTTTGTTTTTTTTTTTTTTTTGTGTGTGTGTTGTAACCTCCCAGCAAAATTTAAAATAATGGACAATGTTATTTACGGATGCTAATGGACATTGCGCTAATTGTAACCTCGCCCACAATGAGAGGTATTGAAAATGGCAACACAAATGTGAAATTCGCAATCTGACTCAAATATAAAGTCTTCACACAACATTTAAAAAAGTCCGTTCAGTGACAAGAAACTTCAATTAAACCGAAATATCGGTCTTTGGCCCTGTGCAAAACAATCAGAATTAAAGTCTTACCTCCGAATAAATGGATGTCACATTTCTGCTCTGGTTGTTGCGCAGCGCTTGGAGGAACTGCATTGCAAATAATAATATTCTCTTTTTTTGTGATTTTAGTGACATTTTTCTTCAAAGAAGTGGAATGAAATGTGAAGTGCAACGAACTCTTTAGTTCAATAAACAATTAAATGTTTGAAAAATGCTTTTGAAATAAAAATTATTATTGGGGAACTTGTTGGAGAATAATTACAATAAATACAATTTTTCATTATCTAATGATTATATTAATTAACAGTATACCTTATTCACCATCTTGACCAGTGTTGCCGACCGCCTACATCACACAACCGCACTCGGCTGCTACTACTGACCGACCGCTCTGCATGACGACTATTGGCGTACTGCACGCGACGACTACTGACAGAGTACAGCCCTCAACTACACAGAGCTACGGACTCGCAACGACTACTGACTGACTGACTGACTGACTGACTGAGAACCGCTCGCAACACTCGCGCAGTCCAGCGCAAACTCTCTGGTCACAGATGCTACAATGTCTCGCCATCGCTACTATGTTACATACGTGTTTCAGTGTCTTTTTCATTGGGGTAACGATCTTTGGCTCTTTTTATTCTGAATACAGGGCCAAAGGTCAACGCTGCTGCCCTTATACAATTTATCAGGTTTCATTATGTCTGTTGCAATGTTACATACGGTTCACTCTTTCATTAATATTATCGTTGGGTTTGTTTTGTAGGGACGTTAACATTCTGGCACATTTTTATTATCATCGGACTCTCTGCTATTTGTGCAGGGAGGTTATACCTGGGTCCATTTCCATTTCCATTTCCATTTACATTTTAATATTGATAGACTTTTTGTTTTCTTGTTGTTTTTCCTTCTTTTTTTTTTGTTGTTTTTTTTTTGTTTTGTTTTTCCCGCTCTCACCACCACCGCCGCATCACGCCTTCCGTTTTCTTGGTTTCTTTTCTGTTCTTCAACTGCTTCAACATCACCGCGCCCCATTTCCACACCACAGCCATCAGCCTCCAAGACGGGCGGGCGCAGTGTGCCATTTCCGGCGCACAAGCACACCCGTACGGTACTCTCCTCGCCCCCACGCCACCAACAACACAGCGACCACGCGGCTTTCAGGCACGGCACGGCACCGGCGAAATGCGCCGCCCCCGCCCCTCCGCGCATCCGTCCGTCTCGCCACGTTCACTGACAGCCGCGTCTGCGGCTACACCACGACAACCACAACACAACACCGCTCCCCTCCCTGGCAACTCACATTGTTTTTCTCCTCCTCTTTTGCACAAACCACAACGCCGAGCACAGGCGCAAGCCACCCACACCGCGCCCCTCCCCGTCCCGTCTTTGGCCGCCGCTCCTCGTTTCCTCGTTTGCCCCCTCCCATCTCCCGAAATGCCATGCCAGCAGCGTTACGCATGCCCCTCCCCTGTCCACACAACACTACCGCCTAACGAACAGCCTTCCGGGCCACATGCAGGGCACGCCCACCTCCAAACACTGCCAATTCACGGACGCACGCACACACACACACACACACACACACACACGCACGCACACACACTCACTTTCTCGACACCTTTCTGTACGGAGGGTGCGTCATCTCGACCGTGACAGAGTGACGGCAACTATCGACGATCCATTTCCCCCCACTGGTAAAACATGTCCACTAACACCTACATACATCATTCAAGTACACAGACAATAGCATACACACAATGGGAGGGCACACGAACATGGACGGCACGGCACTGTCATACACTCTTCCTCAGAACCATATCAACAAACGTTACGTACATCCGGGAAAGCGAAAGCGAAAGCAAAAGCAAAGGGCAAAGCCCAATGCAGCCGTCAAAGGTAACGTTCACCACGGCAGACACTTGCAGCCGCGCCGCCGTTAAACGCATTTCAGTGCGGCTCCAATACGCCTCCGACACGGGAACGTTCCGTTGCTCTACGAATGCGTTTCTCCCCTTTTTCCCTTCCTCTCTCTTTTGCCCCCCCTCCTTGCACTCTTGCCTCATTCCTCACGTTCTGCCCAGACATTCGACCGATCAAAGTCAACCTTTCGTTACCGTTCTCAGCGCGACGGTGTACAACAGTATGACGGGTGTGCCCACGACTTCGGTTCAGTTGCGTGACGCCGGTCTATCGCGCCGATCGACAGTTACTCAGGGGGCGACGGATCGGACCACGTCACCGACACACAAAACACTTTCAAACAAACAAATACATACCGGATGGACACAGACAAACACGTGTACAGACATTCGCCAAACAAACGACCGCCGCCGCCGCCGCCGTCGTCGCGCTTACTGTACTGCACTGGACACGCGTGCATCTTGAATGACGACATCGGTGTGCGTGCGTCGTACGCAATCAGTCAGACACGGCTATCAAACATCAGAGTCGAATGGTACATCATCGTGCGTGTCGCCGTACACGTACAGTACAATACAACAACAATGCGTCTTAATGGCACGTTCATTTCAACGTCACTCACACACCTCCACGCTGCAGTTACGTCGCACCATTGTCGAACTCGGCGTACAGCAAAGGGAATAGTGGGCGGCAAAAAAAAAAAAAAAACCAAACAAAAACATTTCACATTTCACCCTCGCCATGTATGATGTGCAAAAAAAAAAAACAAACCCGCAAACGGCCGTCGTTACGGTGACACAAAAGTCGCCGATCGCACTGTCCCCCCTCGCAGACGGGTAACACACACACACACACACACACACACCAACAACACCAATGGGTCAAAAACCACGCCAACGAGGCGTGCCACCATTCCACGCCACGGCGACCAACCTCGTGGCCGTACCCCGCGCAACACGCTTTGACGCGCCCCCCCCACCCACAAAAAAAAAAGGAAACACATACATCACAGCCGTCCACACAAACAACAACAACAACAATTCCGCCCTTCCCGCAAAAGGCACGTTGGTGGCCCTGAAAAGGGCCGTTTTGCCGCTCTCGCAACGGAGGAGCCTTCTCCATCCTTCCTTCCTTCCTTCCATTCCAGAGCCACCTCCTTACTTGGAGCTCGTGTACTTGGTCACCGCCTTCGTGCCCTCGCTCACGGCGTGCTTGGCCAGCTCGCCAGGCAGCAACAGCCGCACAGCGGTCTGGATCTCGCGGGACGTGATGGTCGAGCGCTTGTTGTAGTGCGCCAGGCGAGAAGCCTCGGCCGCAATGCGCTCGAAAATGTCGTTCACGAAGCTGTTCATGATGCTCATCGCCTTCGACGAGATGCCCGTGTCAGGGTGCACCTGCTTCAGCACCTTGTAGATGTAGATGGCATAGCTCTCCTTCCTCTTGCGCTTCTTCTTCTTGTCGCCCTTCGAAATGTTCTTCTGCGCCTTGCCAGCCTTCTTGGCGGCCTTCCCGCTAGTCTTGGGCGGCATCTCGAACCAACGTACGGCAGCAGCAACACCAGTAGCAAGCGCTCCGCTCTAGTCAGCGTCTCCCCACACAGTGGCACCCGCCGCCAGCCGCCGCCGCACCTTTACCAGCTCGCCCTGTTGCGGCCGCCGACCAATGGGGCGCGCGCGCAACCGGCCGCCGCACCCGAGCCCATAAAGCACCCCCACCCCGGCTGCGCCGGCACGCACTCCGCTGCTCGACTCGCTGCCGCTCGCACCGGTCGTTTTCGTTGCCGTTTCGTGTGCACCGTCGCTAGCCCATCGCCATGTCCGGACGCGGAAAGGGAGGCAAAGTCAAGGGCAAGTCAAAGTCCCGCTCAAGCAGGGCTGGGCTCCAGTTCCCGGTCGGCAGAATCCACCGCCTCCTGCGCAAGGGAAACTACGCAGAGCGCGTCGGCGCCGGGGCGCCCGTCTACCTCGCCGCCGTCATGGAGTACCTCGCGGCTGAGGTGCTCGAGCTGGCCGGAAACGCGGCCCGCGACAACAAGAAGACGCGCATCATCCCGCGCCACCTGCAGCTTGCCATCCGCAACGACGAGGAGCTCAACAAGCTCCTGTCGGGCGTCACCATCGCACAGGGTGGTGTCCTGCCCAACATCCAGGCCGTCCTGCTGCCAAAGAAGACCGAGAAGAAGGCCTAAAGGAGGCCAGGCAATCGCAGCGCCGCGTGCTCCCCTGCACGCAACGCGCTTTGCCGGCTCGGCCCACAACAATCGGCCCTTTTCAGGGCCACCACACAAACCTACGTCCAAAGCAAAATTTCAGTCGTCCTCGCCGCACCTTGTTTTGTTTTTTAACTTTGCACTGTCACAGCACAGCCGCCGCCGGCGCACGTCCGCCATCTTGTCGTCCACACAGCCCGTGTGGCCCAACACACACACACACATTTTGCACGGTCGCAGTCGCCTTCCAAACCGACAACGGCAGCAATAATGACCATTGTTAAAGGGAGGCGTGTCGACACACCGCCCTCCACTCCCGCGCGCAACGGCCGTCGACACGAACGAAACAGCTGATCCGGCCGCCTATGCCCACACGCCTTGCCTCGGAAACCCCAACGCCGCCGCAAACAAACACACAGAGCCAAACCACGCAAGCAAATAATCACCGCCTCTCGCACAACAACACACAGCCCGCCATCTCCGTCGCGATCGATACAAAGACACACAAACGAAGCAGCTCCACACACAGCCAGCCACATGACACGTTTCCTTTCCTTCTCCCCTCCCAGTCACATCACGTCGCTCAAACGGAAAGAAAGAAACAAAGACAGAGAGAAACAAACAAACAAACAACACAGCGCACACACGCAGCAACAACACAGACTCTTTCGCACTTTTCAACTTCCGAACAGTGTGGTGGCCCTGAAAAGGGCCGTTTTCTAGTCTCTCCCACCCACAAGCACGGCCGCGGGAAGGCCAGCGCCCGCTGCGACGCAGCCTAACCGCCGAAACCGTACAGGGTGCGCCCCTGCCTCTTCAGGGCGTACACCACGTCCATGGCCGTCACAGTCTTGCGCTTGGCGTGCTCAGTGTACGTCACCGCGTCGCGGATCACGTTCTCCAGGAACACCTTCAGCACCCCGCGGGTCTCCTCGTAGATCAGACCAGAGATGCGCTTCACGCCGCCCCTGCGAGCCAGGCGGCGGATGGCGGGCTTCGTGATGCCCTGGATGTTGTCGCGCAACACCTTGCGGTGCCGCTTGGCGCCACCCTTGCCGAGCCCCTTTCCTCCCTTGCCGCGGCCTGTCATCCTTCCTTCCTCGGGCAAAGCAAAACGTGCACAAACAGCAGCTGCAGCGGCTGGCGAGTCGGCTACGGTCTGCGCCCAGCGCGCCCGCCGCCCCCCTATATAGACTCTGGCCCGCCCTCCCCCCACCACGCGCAACCGAGGGCATATAAGCGCAGCACGGAGGCGCGCGGGCCCGTTGTCAAGGCAGCACCGGACGCCGCGCCGCACCTAACCTCCACGCACGCCGCTCCGCTACCGCTACCGCTACCGCTATGGCCCGCACAAAGCAAACGGCCCGCAAGTCCACCGGCGGAAAGGCGCCGCGCAAACAGCTCGCCACCAAGGCGGCGAGGAAGAGCGCGCCCGCCACCGGAGGCGTCAAGAAGCCCCACCGCTACAGGCCGGGCACCGTCGCCCTGCGAGAAATCAGGCGCTACCAGAAGAGCACAGAGCTGCTCATCCGCAAGCTGCCATTCCAGCGCCTAGTGCGCGAGATCGCCCAGGACTTCAAGACCGACCTGCGCTTCCAGAGCTCCGCAGTCATGGCCCTGCAGGAGGCCAGCGAGGCCTACCTCGTCGGCCTCTTCGAAGACACCAACCTGTGCGCAATCCACGCCAAGCGCGTCACCATCATGCCCAAGGACATCCAGCTCGCGCGCCGCATCCGCGGCGAGCGCGCCTAAACCGCGCCGCGGCACCGCACCGCACAAACAAAAACGGCCCTTTTCAGGGCCACTAACATCTCTCCGTCGCGAGCAAACTTTGTCGGTCGCCTGCCTCTCGCCCCGCAACCCAAAAACAAACACCGCCACTTCCCGTCCGTCCGCCACACCCGCTCACTCTGCCTGCCTGCTAGCAGCGCGCAACAATCACACATCATCCCTCCCCGGCGCTCCAAGCGCACAATACCCAACGGCCGACGTCACACCGCACGGGTGGCTGGCCGGCCGCCGCTTTCGTTTCGAAAACAAAAAAAACCCGCACTCCACTCCGACGGCCAACGGCCAGGCAGGCGCGCTCGCTCGCTCTACACGCCACCGACTCCTTCCACATCTCTCAACGTGCCCCCCGTTGCAAAACATAACACACACAAAGGAACAAAACAAAGACCAGACACGACTCGACAAGACAGACATCCGAGAAGAACGAACGCAGGCAAGCCAACCAACGTATTCAAACAAAACAACGTGACAGAAAACCAACCGTCGGCCGCCGCCACAAACACGGCGACAATCAACCACGACAACAACAACACCGCTTACCGCTACCGCCGCCCACACCCGCCACCGACCCCCGCAATCCAACCACCACGGCACGCAAACAGCATCCCCACGGGCATACAGACAGACACCCACACCAAACGCAACACGACAATCAAAACCTTCCCCGACGTGCTTTGATGGCCCTGAGAAGGGCCGTTTTGGGCCGCGCGTCTCTTGCGCGCCACTAGACGACGACGGGGGGTGGGGACGACGGAGTCAAGCGCCAAACCCTTCCTTTCCCATCTCTTTCTCCTCTACTCTACTTCTTCTTCTTGGGCGAAGCCTTCGCCTTAGACGGCGTCGTCGCCTTCTTCGGGCGCGGCGCCTTCGGCTTCTTCGTCGGAACCTTGGCGGCCTTCTTCGCCTTCGACGGCGACTTGGCCTTGGCCGGCTTGGCCGCAGCCGCCTTCTTCGCACCCGCGGGAGCGGCCGACGCCGCAGACGCCTTCTTGGCGGCGCCCGCCTTCCGACCGGTCGCCGCCTTCACGCCACCAGCCTTCTTTGCGCCGGCCACACGGGCGCCCTTCTTCTCCTTGCTGGCCGGAGCGGCGCGCTTCTTCTTGGCACCGCCAGCACGAGCCTTGCCGCCCTCGGCCGCCCCCCCGCCGCCGGCGCCGGCAAGCTTGAACGAGCCGGACGCGCCCTTCCCCTTCGTCTGCACCAGCTCGCCCGCCACGACGGCCGACTTGAGGTACTTCTTGATAAACGGCGCCAGCTTCTCCGCGTCCAGCTTGTAGTGCGCGGCTATGTACTTCTTGATCGCCTGCAGCGACGACCCGCCGCGCTCCTTCAGACTCTTGATGGCGGCCGTCACCATCTCAGAGGTGCGCGGGTGCGCAGGCTTGGCGCGCGGCTTCTTCGCAGACGACGCAGACTTGGCCTTCTTCGTAGTGCCGGTGGCGGCGGGTGCCGCAGCAGTCTCGTTCGTAGCCGCCTGATCTGCCATTTCGACGACGCGCGTAACACACAGCGAGAGCGAGCGGGACGGCACGCACGCAAGCACAGCACAGCAGCAGAGCAGAGAATCACAAGGCCCAGCCAGTGTCGCGGGCGGGCGCGGACGGCCGAGAGAGCGGCCGCCACTCTGCGCGCCGCCGCGCCGCGCCTCCCGCGCTTGCTACCGCCCAACGTCCGACAGCCTGTGCGGAGCAGCCCCAAACCTGCGCCACAACCGCCCGCGCCTTTCAAACCACCGAGGATGGGGCTACACACAGCCACACCACAGTCGCCAACCAGTCGCCACGGCAGCGCCGCAAACCACGGCCAAACTGCAGCTACCGCGCGCTACAGCCTGGGTCGGCCCGCCGAGAATCGCCGCCCCCGCCCAAATGCCGCCCCCACAGCCCCAGCCGACGACCCGCCACAATGGCCAAACCTTCGGCAAAACTCCCACACCGTCGCCGCGGCAGCCCGGCCAGCGCGGCCGGCGCCACAGCCACACAAGCCGAGGCGTGCGGCGATGACGGCCGTGCAAACGCGCCTCCGCCGCCCCATCGCCTTCCGTCGCCCTCCCGCCGTTTCCCGATCGGCCCGCAGCCGTCGGGCCACATCGCGCGCCGTCCTCCTCCTCTCGCCCGCCAACATTCACAGCCGTTTCTCAACAATTGCCCGCCGCAAACGGACGCCGCCTGCGCAACAGGCGCCGCCGCCCCTCGCCGCTTCCGACCCAACCCCTCGACCGAGGCAAACCGCAATCCGAATCTACAGACCAACCCAATCTGCCGTCAAGCACACACGCCAGCCGACCTTACACGTTACGCGTTACACATTACGTTTACACGTCTAGGTTAGGTTAGGTTAGGTGGGCGTGGGTTAGGTTAAGGGGACTTGGGTTAGGTTAAGCGTCAAACTTAGGTTAAGCATTCAAACACGTCAGGCGTCAGAGGCTAGGTTAGGTTAGGTTACACGTTAGGTTAAGGGGTCAGTGCTAGGTTAAGAAGCGTCAAACGTAGGTTAAAAAAGCGTTCAAACGTGAGGCGTGAGCCGGACAGCTTACCGTACGTAGACGTTAGGGGCTCACAGGCTGAGCTCACCTCGCCACACCACAGGTTAGGTTCGGTTCGGTTCGCTCGGCTCAGCGTAAAGCGCCGAGGTCAGGGTTACGTTCGTTCACCTTCGGGCGCCACACTTTCGGTTGAAAGGTCGCGACGGGACGACGTCGGCAGGCACGCCGCAAACGAACAAAAAACGTACAGACGACGTCGAAAACCGCCGACAGACGGGGGAGCAGCACGACCACGACCAGATACCGAGCGCGAACGAGACACACGCGAACCACCCCCACCGGCCAAACGGCACCACACAACAACCCAGAGCACCACGTGTCGACACCAGAAGCAACCCGCCGCTCACGCGACATGGCTGGCACCGAAGGGCAACCGCCCGCAACTGCGCTTTCCGCGCCGGCCCGGATGCACGTCGTGCTACAACAACACCACTACCGTACACAGCCGCTGTTCACAACACCACTATCAATGGCGCGCCCGCGGCTCGCCGCCGTCGCAGTCGCAGCCGCAGCCCCAACGCCAGCACTTTTGCACCACCATTCACACGCACCGCAACACAGCTCGCCGACACAGCCGAACAAAACAAACACCACACAACAACAGCAACAACGCCGCCGCCTCTACTTGTGCCGGCGACCCACCCCGCCGATGGCGCACCTTTCGCCAGCCGGCAATCGACACACACGCACCCACCCCCCGGGGCCCAGTGCAAAAAAAAAACCACACAAAAACAAAACAAAAACAAAACAACACAAACGACACGGGAAGCGCACACCGCCACTTCGCGCGCACGCCACCAACCAGTCGTCGTCTCAAAATAACAAACACAAACAAAATAAACTAACAACTAGGGCAACACAAAACAAAAACGCCTCGCACGAACCGCCCACAAAAAGGACAAGCACACGCACAGCCTCTGCTGACGACCACGACGCAGCGGCACGCTGCTCCTGTCCCGCGCCCCGCGCCCCACTCGATTCACAACTCACGCGACACCGTCAACGACGGGCTCGCTTCCCGCAACCTACCACCTTTCCGCCACGACGCACAGCCCCAGCCCCAGCCCCACCCGACGACTGCACTTTCACCACCGCCTCCCCCTTCCCCCCCAAAACACACACACACACACACACACACACACACACACACACAGCCAGCCAAAAACGCACTCGCGACCCACACATGCACGTGCATCGGCACACGCCAACCAGTCAACGTCGACAACCACACGCAAGGCTCGAAACGAAAACGAAACCGGCGTCCTTCCACGTTGCCATCAAGCTACGCGACACAAGACACAAGGAACCAACACAACAGCCGGCCCCACTAATTCCCACTCTCACGCCGCAAAAAGCACACCGAAACCGCCAAACACGCACGCACATTCCCCTTCGCACTGACACCACCGACCGGCTCGCTACCACACACCTCTCGGCAGCCGTTTCACGCCAATTCGCCACACCGCCCACACAGTCGACAAGCGCCCGCCCTGTACGGCACACGCAACGACGCAGCGCAGCAAAGGGCGCCCGCAACACATACCTCTCCGCCGCCCGACGCGCCAACCGCCACACCACACCGCCGGCCACTCGCAAATTGTGCACTGCCACCAGCCACACGTCCAACACGCCGCGCCGCCTCCGGCCACCCGCCAGGGGGCGCTCACGTCCGCGACAACAGCGCGGCCCGCCGGGCCGGGCCGAACCGAACCGAGCCGCCGCTGCTCTGCACTCGGCACGGCCACACCCTGCTGCAGACCGGGCTCGTCCCTCTGTACGCGTCTGCCTGCGCATCAACACAACACGACCTTTTTTGTTTTTTCTTCTCTCTACCGCCATCCCTTCTTCTCGCGTTTTACTCGTTGTTGCAGCAGCGGCGCACACCTACACATCCACAGCCCCAGCCGAGCCGGCCTCACCTCAGGGCCCGCCGCCAGCGTCTCCTCCTCGGGCACAGGTGCGGTGCTGTGGCCGCCCATCCAACCGCATTGCTGGCCGTCCAGCCACCAGGCGTTCCCACTGCCGCGAGCCACGCCGCGCACCGACCCTGCTGCAGAACACGAAGCATAGCCAGAGACCGACCGATACACAAAGCAAGCCGTCGCCTCGCCTCTTGTCCTTCCTGCCTTCCTTCCGCCCCCGCCCTTCTCACACCACCGCCTCTCCACTTTCGCCCCCCCCTCCTTTTTTTTTTTTTTTTTTTGTTTTCTTCTTTCTTTCTTTCTTTCTTTCTTTCTTTCTTTCTTTCTTTCTTTCTTTCTTTGGCCCTCTCTCCTTCCCGCCATGGCGGTTACGGCACCGCCTGCAGCGGCAGATTTTTTGCGCCCACACGCCTACTCCTACCACCATTAAACCTTGCCCTGCCCTGCCCTGCCCTGCCCTGCCCATCAACGTCGCAGTCGAACCGACGCTTGCCAACACACTGCCCACGTTCCTTTCTCTTTTCGGCCTACGCCCATTACGCGCCGCCGCCACAGCACCTTCCCTTCCCACAACACACCGACGTCATCACACGCACCCAAAACAGGGGCCACGACCGTGTTCCTCGCCCACTCCCATCCCGCACGGTACGCACATTCCCAACTACTACCGCGCACCCTCCCTTTCCAATCTGTGTGTCTCTGTGTCTGTGTCCTGTCCGCGCGTGACGCCTCTCAACATCCGCCGTCCCCCGTCCCGTTTTCGCCCCCATGCCGTCGTCGCGCCGCCTCCGCCCCTGTCCGCCCCGCACCACACCATACACCGCTGCTTGTCCCGGCCGTTGCCACCAAAGGCGCCGACCGCAAACGCGCCACGCCGCAGCCCCCGTGCGTCTCGCGCTCGCTTGCATCTCCGTGCCGACGCTGCCTCTCTTCCCGCTCGCACTCGACCTCGACAACACAGTCTTTGGCTCCGCCACTGCGTGTTCCGGTGGTACGCACGCTGCAACACGTATGTATTCATTACCAGAGCGATGGCGAGGCATGACAGCATCTCTGTCTGACCAGAGAGTTCTTTATCGCTGCTAGTCGGCGCTTGGACCGCGCCAGACGACAGTAGTGGCACGCACCGGGTCGCCAGGAACAGTTGTTATATATATATATTGTAGCGCGAGTCGGGAGAGGTAGTAGTCGGTCGACAGTAGTAGCGGGTGGACGGTTGTACTGAGCGGGCGTCGGCGGCGTGCTCTGCTCGTCTCGCGACTCTGGTCACGGTTCGGGACGATGTATAGTCTATTGTGTTATAATCAAACGGTGGTGTGACGCTGCATTGCGCAAATCTGATAACGTATGTTCATTGTACTTATTTTGTTCAACAACAAAAGCCCCACTATTACTTTTTTTCTAAAGTAACTTTTGTCTCTTAACGAAAAACATTCACTTTTTAAAGACTACTTCCTATGGCATTTCCCTCCAAGGGGTGCAATTAATTACCAGCCAGCACTCATTCATTGCACACAGCTGTGTAAGGGGTATCTACAATTGAGGAGCGGATATAAATGCAATTTTTTGTTTTTTTTTTTTTTTTGTGTGTGTGTTGTAACCTCCCAGCAAAATTTAAAATAATGGACAATGTTATTTACGGATGCTAATGGACATTGCGCTAATTGTAACCTCGCCCACAATGAGAGGTATTGAAAATGGCAACACAAATGTGAAATTCGCAATCTGACTCAAATATAAAGTCTTCACACAACATTTAAAAAAGTCCGTTCAGTGACAAGAAACTTCAATTAAACCGAAATATCGGTCTTTGGCCCTGTGCAAAACAATCAGAATTAAAGTCTTACCTCCGAATAAATGGATGTCACATTTCTGCTCTGGTTGTTGCGCAGCGCTTGGAGGAACTGCATTGCAAATAATAATATTCTCTTTTTTTGTGATTTTAGTGACATTTTTCTTCAAAGAAGTGGAATGAAATGTGAAGTGCAACGAACTCTTTAGTTCAATAAACAATTAAATGTTTGAAAAATGCTTTTGAAATAAAAATTATTATTGGGGAACTTGTTGGAGAATAATTACAATAAATACAATTTTTCATTATCTAATGATTATATTAATTAACAGTATACCTTATTCACCATCTTGACCAGTGTTGCCGACCGCCTACATCACACAACCGCACTCGGCTGCTACTACTGACCGACCGCTCTGCATGACGACTATTGGCGTACTGCACGCGACGACTACTGACAGAGTACAGCCCTCAACTACACAGAGCTACGGACTCGCAACGACTACTGACTGACTGACTGACTGACTGACTGAGAACCGCTCGCAACACTCGCGCAGTCCAGCGCAAACTCTCTGGTCACAGATGCTACAATGTCTCGCCATCGCTACTATGTTACATACGTGTTTCAGTGTCTTTTTCATTGGGGTAACGATCTTTGGCTCTTTTTATTCTGAATACAGGGCCAAAGGTCAACGCTGCTGCCCTTATACAATTTATCAGGTTTCATTATGTCTGTTGCAATGTTACATACGGTTCACTCTTTCATTAATATTATCGTTGGGTTTGTTTTGTAGGGACGTTAACATTCTGGCACATTTTTATTATCATCGGACTCTCTGCTATTTGTGCAGGGAGGTTATACCTGGGTCCATTTCCATTTCCATTTCCATTTACATTTTAATATTGATAGACTTTTTGTTTTCTTGTTGTTTTTCCTTCTTTTTTTTTGTTGTTTTTTTTTGTTTTGTTTTTCCCGCTCTCACCACCACCGCCGCATCACGCCTTCCGTTTTCTTGGTTTCTTTTCTGTTCTTCAACTGCTTCAACATCACCGCGCCCCATTTCCACACCACAGCCATCAGCCTCCAAGACGGGCGGGCGCAGTGTGCCATTTCCGGCGCACAAGCACACCCGTACGGTACTCTCCTCGCCCCCACGCCACCAACAACACAGCGACCACGCGGCTTTCAGGCACGGCACGGCACCGGCGAAATGCGCCGCCCCCGCCCCTCCGCGCATCCGTCCGTCTCGCCACGTTCACTGACAGCCGCGTCTGCGGCTACACCACGACAACCACAACACAACACCGCTCCCCTCCCTGGCAACTCACATTGTTTTTCTCCTCCTCTTTTGCACAAACCACAACGCCGAGCACAGGCGCAAGCCACCCACACCGCGCCCCTCCCCGTCCCGTCTTTGGCCGCCGCTCCTCGTTTCCTCGTTTGCCCCCTCCCATCTCCCGAAATGCCATGCCAGCAGCGTTACGCATGCCCCTCCCCTGTCCACACAACACTACCGCCTAACGAACAGCCTTCCGGGCCACATGCAGGGCACGCCCACCTCCAAACACTGCCAATTCACGGACGCACGCACACACACACACACACACACACACACACGCACGCACACACACTCACTTTCTCGACACCTTTCTGTACGGAGGGTGCGTCATCTCGACCGTGACAGAGTGACGGCAACTATCGACGATCCATTTCCCCCCACTGGTAAAACATGTCCACTAACACCTACATACATCATTCAAGTACACAGACAATAGCATACACACAATGGGAGGGCACACGAACATGGACGGCACGGCACTGTCATACACTCTTCCTCAGAACCATATCAACAAACGTTACGTACATCCGGGAAAGCGAAAGCGAAAGCAAAAGCAAAGGGCAAAGCCCAATGCAGCCGTCAAAGGTAACGTTCACCACGGCAGACACTTGCAGCCGCGCCGCCGTTAAACGCATTTCAGTGCGGCTCCAATACGCCTCCGACACGGGAACGTTCCGTTGCTCTACGAATGCGTTTCTCCCCTTTTTCCCTTCCTCTCTCTTTTGCCCCCCCTCCTTGCACTCTTGCCTCATTCCTCACGTTCTGCCCAGACATTCGACCGATCAAAGTCAACCTTTCGTTACCGTTCTCAGCGCGACGGTGTACAACAGTATGACGGGTGTGCCCACGACTTCGGTTCAGTTGCGTGACGCCGGTCTATCGCGCCGATCGACAGTTACTCAGGGGGCGACGGATCGGACCACGTCACCGACACACAAAACACTTTCAAACAAACAAATACATACCGGATGGACACAGACAAACACGTGTACAGACATTCGCCAAACAAACGACCGCCGCCGCCGCCGCCGTCGTCGCGCTTACTGTACTGCACTGGACACGCGTGCATCTTGAATGACGACATCGGTGTGCGTGCGTCGTACGCAATCAGTCAGACACGGCTATCAAACATCAGAGTCGAATGGTACATCATCGTGCGTGTCGCCGTACACGTACAGTACAATACAACAACAATGCGTCTTAATGGCACGTTCATTTCAACGTCACTCACACACCTCCACGCTGCAGTTACGTCGCACCATTGTCGAACTCGGCGTACAGCAAAGGGAATAGTGGGCGGCAAAAAAAAAAAAAAAAACCAAACAAAAACATTTCACATTTCACCCTCGCCATGTATGATGTGCAAAAAAAAAAAACAAACCCGCAAACGGCCGTCGTTACGGTGACACAAAAGTCGCCGATCGCACTGTCCCCCCTCGCAGACGGGTAACACACACACACACACACACACACACCAACAACACCAATGGGTCAAAAACCACGCCAACGAGGCGTGCCACCATTCCACGCCACGGCGACCAACCTCGTGGCCGTACCCCGCGCAACACGCTTTGACGCGCCCCCCCCACCCACAAAAAAAAAAGGAAACACATACATCACAGCCGTCCACACAAACAACAACAACAACAATTCCGCCCTTCCCGCAAAAGGCACGTTGGTGGCCCTGAAAAGGGCCGTTTTGCCGCTCTCGCAACGGAGGAGCCTTCTCCATCCTTCCTTCCTTCCTTCCATTCCAGAGCCACCTCCTTACTTGGAGCTCGTGTACTTGGTCACCGCCTTCGTGCCCTCGCTCACGGCGTGCTTGGCCAGCTCGCCAGGCAGCAACAGCCGCACAGCGGTCTGGATCTCGCGGGACGTGATGGTCGAGCGCTTGTTGTAGTGCGCCAGGCGAGAAGCCTCGGCCGCAATGCGCTCGAAAATGTCGTTCACGAAGCTGTTCATGATGCTCATCGCCTTCGACGAGATGCCCGTGTCAGGGTGCACCTGCTTCAGCACCTTGTAGATGTAGATGGCATAGCTCTCCTTCCTCTTGCGCTTCTTCTTCTTGTCGCCCTTCGAAATGTTCTTCTGCGCCTTGCCAGCCTTCTTGGCGGCCTTCCCGCTAGTCTTGGGCGGCATCTCGAACCAACGTACGGCAGCAGCAACACCAGTAGCAAGCGCTCCGCTCTAGTCAGCGTCTCCCCACACAGTGGCACCCGCCGACCTGATATGTTTGGGGTATTCTCCCCCTTTGTTAATTGAAGTACCGGCATCCTGTTGATGCCCTGACTTTCGAGATGGTACCTTTAGGTTAAGATTGGCTTTTTGTCTGTATTTGTTTGGGGGTGTTCCCCGGGTATATGAACTGTGTTTGATTAATGATGGTTATGATATGAGTGGATGAAAGTCAGTGTAGCTCGTCATCTGAACTGACGGTGAATGGTAGTGATGGGAGTTCTGTGTGTAGGGAGAATATCTGGTCCCAGGGATCTAATGAGGGGGAAAGGTGAAGAATGAGATGTTTCATAGAATTTCGTTGACTTGATTTTTATGAGATGGTTAAATGTTGGTTGTCCTAGCATACCTCTAATTTCCTCGTTACTGGAGAACCAGGGGGCATCTGTGATTATTCTAAACGTCTTATTTTGTATCACTTCTAGTGAGGCCAGGTGTGTGTTTGCCGCCATGCTCCACACCTCCGATCCATAAAGAATAACTGGCAAAATTATTGTTTTCCATATTCGGAGCTTCGCCTCTGTTGATAAGCCCCTGCCCTTAAGAAGGGGATACAGTTGGTAGAGCCGGGCGGAACCTTTGTTTTTGGCCTCTGTTATATGCTGTTTGGAACGTGAGATTTTTGTCTATGTTCAGTCCCAGGTATTTTATAACTTTTCTCCATGGGAGTTGTTGTCCATTGTGGTTGAGATTTCTGATGGGTCTTGTTATTTTGTGTGTGAAAATTATGGCTTGGCACTTGTCCGGATTTACTTTTACTTTCCACAAGTTACACCAGTGGTCGACTTTGTTGAGGTGCCGCTGGAGGCTACACGTTATACGATTTATGTTACGCCCGCTGTGGTACAGCGCTGTGTCATCAGCGTAGAGCGCTATGTTCCCACCCGGCTCTTTTGGGATATCATTTGTGAACACAAGATAGAGGAGGGGGCCAAGCACAGATCCCTGTGGGACACCTGCTTCTATATTAGTTATTGGACTTTTCGCTCCATCAACTGAAGCAAAAAACCTCCTGTCTGTCAAAAATGAGTGAATCATTTTTAACAGGTGATTGGGGCAATTTAGCTTCGACAGCTTGTAGAGTAGGCCGTCATGCCAGACACGGTCAAACGCCTTCTCTATGTCGAGGAATATGGCTGCTGTGCTGTCTCCATGTTGTTTCTCGGCACAGATGTGCTCCACCAGGCGGATGGCTTGCTGGGTGGTGCTATGGCCAGCACGAAAACCGAATTGTTCCGGGGTAAGGATAGTGTTATCGTTTAGGAATTTAAGTAGGGCGTTTAGGATGAGGATTTCGAGAAGTTTTGATAAGTGATTTAATAGCGAGATAGGACGATAGTTTTGTGGGAATAGATGGTCTTTATTGGGTTTGGGGATTGAGATGATCTTGGCAACCTTCCAGGCTGAAGGGAAATATTGTAGTTTGAGACAGTGGTTGAGGATATTTGATAGATGGGAAATGGCAGGTGGTGGAAGGTGTTTAAGAAGTGGGGGTTTTATAAGGTCAGGACCAGGGGCCTTTGCATTGCCGATCCGCCTGATGTAAGCTGTTATTTCGCGTTCAGCCGCTGCTCGACTCGCTGCCGCTCGCACCGGTCGTTTTCGTTGCCGTTTCGTGTGCACCGTCGCTAGCCCATCGCCATGTCCGGACGCGGAAAGGGAGGCAAAGTCAAGGGCAAGTCAAAGTCCCGCTCAAGCAGGGCTGGGCTCCAGTTCCCGGTCGGCAGAATCCACCGCCTCCTGCGCAAGGGAAACTACGCAGAGCGCGTCGGCGCCGGGGCGCCCGTCTACCTCGCCGCCGTCATGGAGTACCTCGCGGCTGAGGTGCTCGAGCTGGCCGGAAACGCGGCCCGCGACAACAAGAAGACGCGCATCATCCCGCGCCACCTGCAGCTTGCCATCCGCAACGACGAGGAGCTCAACAAGCTCCTGTCGGGCGTCACCATCGCACAGGGTGGTGTCCTGCCCAACATCCAGGCCGTCCTGCTGCCAAAGAAGACCGAGAAGAAGGCCTAAAGGAGGCCAGGCAATCGCAGCGCCGCGTGCTCCCCTGCACGCAACGCGCTTTGCCGGCTCGGCCCACAACAATCGGCCCTTTTCAGGGCCACCACACAAACCTACGTCCAAAGCAAAATTTCAGTCGTCCTCGCCGCACCTTGTTTTGTTTTTTAACTTTGCACTGTCACAGCACAGCCGCCGCCGGCGCACGTCCGCCATCTTGTCGTCCACACAGCCCGTGTGGCCCAACACACACACACACATTTTGCACGGTCGCAGTCGCCTTCCAAACCGACAACGGCAGCAATAATGACCATTGTTAAAGGGAGGCGTGTCGACACACCGCCCTCCACTCCCGCGCGCAACGGCCGTCGACACGAACGAAACAGCTGATCCGGCCGCCTATGCCCACACGCCTTGCCTCGGAAACCCCAACGCCGCCGCAAACAAACACACAGAGCCAAACCACGCAAGCAAATAATCACCGCCTCTCGCACAACAACACACAGCCCGCCATCTCCGTCGCGATCGATACAAAGACACACAAACGAAGCAGCTCCACACACAGCCAGCCACATGACACGTTTCCTTTCCTTCTCCCCTCCCAGTCACATCACGTCGCTCAAACGGAAAGAAAGAAACAAAGACAGAGAGAAACAAACAAACAACACAGCGCACACACGCAGCAACAACACAGACTCTTTCGCACTTTTCAACTTCCGAACAGTGTGGTGGCCCTGAAAAGGGCCGTTTTCTAGTCTCTCCCACCCACAAGCACGGCCGCGGGAAGGCCAGCGCCCGCTGCGACGCAGCCTAACCGCCGAAACCGTACAGGGTGCGCCCCTGCCTCTTCAGGGCGTACACCACGTCCATGGCCGTCACAGTCTTGCGCTTGGCGTGCTCAGTGTACGTCACCGCGTCGCGGATCACGTTCTCCAGGAACACCTTCAGCACCCCGCGGGTCTCCTCGTAGATCAGACCAGAGATGCGCTTCACGCCGCCCCTGCGAGCCAGGCGGCGGATGGCGGGCTTCGTGATGCCCTGGATGTTGTCCCCCCAGCAACCAAAACAATAAATTGTGCCAAAACAGCATAACAACAACCCTTGGCTGAAAAGAGCCCAAGCATGCTCTATAACAGCCCGCCCTTCTCCATCCGAGAAGGGAATGAAATGTGCTAAAAAAAAAAAAAAAAAAAAAAACCTCCCCCCACCACGCGCAACCGAGGGCATATAAGCGCAGCACGGAGGCGCGCGGGCCCGATGCCGCCAACTCGCGTAGCTGCGGCTACCTCCGCGAGTCACGCCGTTTACCCGCCGCACCACGCCCTGCGGCGACGTCAGGCGCCTCGACGGCTGCCCCGCCCCCCCGCTTCGGCGAGGGGTGCGAGCCGCGCCGCCTTGAGGCCACCACCGACAAAGCTATGGCCGGCTTCCAAGCCGCCTTCGCGGCCGAAAGGGCCGCACTGATGGACGAGCTCACAGCTGTGCATCGCCAGCTCCAGCAGCTACGCGACGAGCTGCGGGCCATCAAGAAGCAGCCGCCAGACCGCGCCGCCACCCCCGCCGTGAGTCGTCCGATGGGGGTAGACG
Organism: Schistocerca americana; assembly: GCF_021461395.2. NCBI lineage: Eukaryota > Metazoa > Arthropoda > Insecta > Orthoptera > Acrididae > Schistocerca > Schistocerca americana. The sequence continues at coordinate 30,481 of NW_025725990.1, read as the reverse complement.
CGGCCACGCAAACCACCGCTCCTCCTCCTGCAACAGTCCAGGAGGTGGCGCCCATGGAGACAGAGGAGGTGCCGCCGAGGCTGCCCCCCTCCAAGCTGGCAGCCACAAGCAAGGGAACTACCGCGCCTCCTGACTGCTCGCAAGCCGAGCAACCAAAGAAGAAGAGGAAGGTGCGGGTACCATTCCCAAGAGCGGACGTTGTGCAGGAAATCCTCAAGAACACTGCCTCGTCACTGAAGAGAGGGTCGTACCCCCAATCATATCTCCCATACCCCTACACCCCACCCGGCCAGTCTAAGCCTCCCCTCCCCCATCAACCGATCGACCTACGGACATACAGATGGCGTACCATACTAGCGGAAGCAGCCACGGACGAAGAGTTAGACATCATCAACTCTCACCCAATATTTACGCCCCCCCAATGGGACATGCTGGTCGACGTCGTAGAATCGTGGGTGTGGGAAGAGGCCCGGTCGGGTAGGAGAGAGAAGAAGCTTCCAGTTGACATATTTGTCAGGAAAAAATTGAAATCACTGGCCCAAGTCCAGAAATGATCACACACCGGGCAATCATCAGGCGTAGCGGAGACTAACCATGACCACCGGCCAGTCACTTTGGCCTTTCGTTTTCCCTCTCTCTCACTGTCTCTCTCACTGTCCTTTAATCTGTCATTTAAAAAAAAAAAAAAAAAAAAAAAAAAAAAAAAAAAAAAAAAAAAAAAAACCAGCACAACAGTCAAGGTCAAATACCAACCGTCATGTCACACCCACATTTTCACCCCGTCAATGAAGAAGGAGAAGCGCTTTTGACGCGCTAGAACTTCGCTCACAGCTGAGGGTTCACCCCTCAACCATGTGCGTCGTCGTCGTCGCGCGGGCCCGTTGTCAAGGCAGCACCGGACGCCGCGCCGCACCTAACCTCCACGCACGCCGCTCCGCTACCGCTACCGCTACCGCTATGGCCCGCACAAAGCAAACGGCCCGCAAGTCCACCGGCGGAAAGGCGCCGCGCAAACAGCTCGCCACCAAGGCGGCGAGGAAGAGCGCGCCCGCCACCGGAGGCGTCAAGAAGCCCCACCGCTACAGGCCGGGCACCGTCGCCCTGCGAGAAATCAGGCGCTACCAGAAGAGCACAGAGCTGCTCATCCGCAAGCTGCCATTCCAGCGCCTAGTGCGCGAGATCGCCCAGGACTTCAAGACCGACCTGCGCTTCCAGAGCTCCGCAGTCATGGCCCTGCAGGAGGCCAGCGAGGCCTACCTCGTCGGCCTCTTCGAAGACACCAACCTGTGCGCAATCCACGCCAAGCGCGTCACCATCATGCCCAAGGACATCCAGCTCGCGCGCCGCATCCGCGGCGAGCGCGCCTAAACCGCGCCGCGGCACCGCACCGCACAAACAAAAACGGCCCTTTTCAGGGCCACTAACATCTCTCCGTCGCGAGCAAACTTTGTCGGTCGCCTGCCTCTCGCCCCGCAACCCAAAAACAAACACCGCCACTTCCCGTCCGTCCGCCACACCCGCTCACTCTGCCTGCCTGCTAGCAGCGCGCAACAATCACACATCATCCCTCCCCGGCGCTCCAAGCGCACAATACCCAACGGCCGACGTCACACCGCACGGGTGGCTGGCCGGCCGCCGCTTTCGTTTCGAAAACAAAAAAAACCCGCACTCCACTCCGACGGCCAACGGCCAGGCAGGCGCGCTCGCTCGCTCTACACGCCACCGACTCCTTCCACATCTCTCAACGTGCCCCCCGTTGCAAAACATAACACACACAAAGGAACAAAACAAAGACCAGACACGACTCGACAAGACAGACATCCGAGAAGAACGAACGCAGGCAAGCCAACCAACGTATTCAAACAAAACAACGTGACAGAAAACCAACCGTCGGCCGCCGCCACAAACACGGCGACAATCAACCACGACAACAACAACACCGCTTACCGCTACCGCCGCCCACACCCGCCACCGACCCCCGCAATCCAACCACCACGGCACGCAAACAGCATCCCCACGGGCATACAGACAGACACCCACACCAAACGCAACACGACAATCAAAACCTTCCCCGACGTGCTTTGATGGCCCTGAGAAGGGCCGTTTTGGGCCGCGCGTCTCTTGCGCGCCACTAGACGACGACGGGGGGTGGGGACGACGGAGTCAAGCGCCAAACCCTTCCTTTCCCATCTCTTTCTCCTCTACTCTACTTCTTCTTCTTGGGCGAAGCCTTCGCCTTAGACGGCGTCGTCGCCTTCTTCGGGCGCGGCGCCTTCGGCTTCTTCGTCGGAACCTTGGCGGCCTTCTTCGCCTTCGACGGCGACTTGGCCTTGGCCGGCTTGGCCGCAGCCGCCTTCTTCGCACCCGCGGGAGCGGCCGACGCCGCAGACGCCTTCTTGGCGGCGCCCGCCTTCCGACCGGTCGCCGCCTTCACGCCACCAGCCTTCTTTGCGCCGGCCGCACGGGCGCCCTTCTTCTCCTTGCTGGCCGGAGCGGCGCGCTTCTTCTTGGCACCGCCAGCACGAGCCTTGCCGCCCTCGGCCGCCCCCCCGCCGCCGGCGCCGGCAAGCTTGAACGAGCCGGACGCGCCCTTCCCCTTCGTCTGCACCAGCTCGCCCGCCACGACGGCCGACTTGAGGTACTTCTTGATAAACGGCGCCAGCTTCTCCGCGTCCAGCTTGTAGTGCGCGGCTATGTACTTCTTGATCGCCTGCAGCGACGACCCGCCGCGCTCCTTCAGACTCTTGATGGCGGCCGTCACCATCTCAGAGGTGCGCGGGTGCGCAGGCTTGGCGCGCGGCTTCTTCGCAGACGACGCAGACTTGGCCTTCTTCGTAGTGCCGGTGGCGGCGGGTGCCGCAGCAGTCTCGTTCGTAGCCGCCTGATCTGCCATTTCGACGACGCGCGTAACACACAGCGAGAGCGAGCGGGACGGCAGGCACGCAAGCACAGCACAGCAGCAGAGCAGAGAATCACAAGGCCCAGCCAGTGTCGCGGGCGGGCGCGGACGGCCGAGAGAGCGGCCGCCACTCTGCGCGCCGCCGCGCCGCGCCTCCCGCGCTTGCTACCGCCCAACGTCCGACAGCCTGTGCGGAGCAGCCCCAAACCTGCGCCACAACCGCCCGCGCCTTTCAAACCACCGAGGATGGGGCTACACACAGCCACACCACAGTCGCCAACCAGTCGCCACGGCAGCGCCGCAAACCACGGCCAAACTGCAGCTACCGCGCGCTACAGCCTGGGTCGGCCCGCCGAGAATCGCCGCCCCCGCCCAAATGCCGCCCCCACAGCCCCAGCCGACGACCCGCCACAATGGCCAAACCTTCGGCAAAACTCCCACACCGTCGCCGCGGCAGCCCGGCCAGCGCGGCCGGCGCCACAGCCACACAAGCCGAGGCGTGCGGCGATGACGGCCGTGCAAACGCGCCTCCGCCGCCCCATCGCCTTCCGTCGCCCTCCCGCCGTTTCCCGATCGGCCCGCAGCCGTCGGGCCACATCGCGCGCCGTCCTCCTCCTCTCGCCCGCCAACATTCACAGCCGTTTCTCAACAATTGCCCGCCGCAAACGGACGCCGCCTGCGCAACAGGCGCCGCCGCCCCTCGCCGCTTCCGACCCAACCCCTCGACCGAGGCAAACCGCAATCCGAATCTACAGACCAACCCAATCTGCCGTCAAGCACACACGCCAGCCGACCTTACACGTTACGCGTTACACATTACGTTTACACGTCTAGGTTAGGTTAGGTTAGGTGGGCGTGGGTTAGGTTAAGGGGACTTGGGTTAGGTTAAGCGTCAAACTTAGGTTAAGCATTCAAACACGTCAGGCGTCAGAGGCTAGGTTAGGTTAGGTTACACGTTAGGTTAAGGGGTCAGTGCTAGGTTAAGAAGCGTCAAACGTAGGTTAAAAAAGCGTTCAAACGTGAGGCGTGAGCCGGACAGCTTACCGTACGTAGACGTTAGGGGCTCACAGGCTGAGCTCACCTCGCCACACCACAGGTTAGGTTCGGTTCGGTTCGCTCGGCTCAGCGTAAAGCGCCGAGGTCAGGGTTACGTTCGTTCACCTTCGGGCGCCACACTTTCGGTTGAAAGGTCGCGACGGGACGACGTCGGCAGGCACGCCGCAAACGAACAAAAAACGTACAGACGACGTCGAAAACCGCCGACAGACGGGGGAGCAGCACGACCACGACCAGATACCGAGCGCGAACGAGACACACGCGAACCACCCCCACCGGCCAAACGGCACCACACAACAACCCAGAGCACCACGTGTCGACACCAGAAGCAACCCGCCGCTCACGCGACATGGCTGGCACCGAAGGGCAACCGCCCGCAACTGCGCTTTCCGCGCCGGCCCGGATGCACGTCGTGCTACAACAACACCACTACCGTACACAGCCGCTGTTCACAACACCACTATCAATGGCGCGCCCGCGGCTCGCCGCCGTCGCAGTCGCAGCCGCAGCCCCAACGCCAGCACTTTTGCACCACCATTCACACGCACCGCAACACAGCTCGCCGACACAGCCGAACAAAACAAACACCACACAACAACAGCAACAACGCCGCCGCCTCTACTTGTGCCGGCGACCCACCCCGCCGATGGCGCACCTTTCGCCAGCCGGCAATCGACACACACGCACCCACCCCCCGGGGCCCAGTGCAAAAAAAAAACCACACAAAAACAAAACAAAAACAAAACAACACAAACGACACGGGAAGCGCACACCGCCACTTCGCGCGCACGCCACCAACCAGTCGTCGTCTCAAAATAACAAACACAAACAAAATAAACTAACAACTAGGGCAACACAAAACAAAAACGCCTCGCACGAACCGCCCACAAAAAGGACAAGCACACGCACAGCCTCTGCTGACGACCACGACGCAGCGGCACGCTGCTCCTGTCCCGCGCCCCGCGCCCCACTCGATTCACAACTCACGCGACACCGTCAACGACGGGCTCGCTTCCCGCAACCTACCACCTTTCCGCCACGACGCACAGCCCCAGCCCCAGCCCCACCCGACGACTGCACTTTCACCACCGCCTCCCCCTTCCCCCCCAAAACACACACACACACACACACACACACACACACACACACAGCCAGCCAAAAACGCACTCGCGACCCACACATGCACGTGCATCGGCACACGCCAACCAGTCAACGTCGACAACCACACGCAAGGCTCGAAACGAAAACGAAACCGGCGTCCTTCCACGTTGCCATCAAGCTACGCGACACAAGACACAAGGAACCAACACAACAGCCGGCCCCACTAATTCCCACTCTCACGCCGCAAAAAGCACACCGAAACCGCCAAACACGCACGCACATTCCCCTTCGCACTGACACCACCGACCGGCTCGCTACCACACACCTCTCGGCAGCCGTTTCACGCCAATTCGCCACACCGCCCACACAGTCGACAAGCGCCCGCCCTGTACGGCACACGCAACGACGCAGCGCAGCAAAGGGCGCCCGCAACACATACCTCTCCGCCGCCCGACGCGCCAACCGCCACACCACACCGCCGGCCACTCGCAAATTGTGCACTGCCACCAGCCACACGTCCAACACGCCGCGCCGCCTCCGGCCACCCGCCAGGGGGCGCTCACGTCCGCGACAACAGCGCGGCCCGCCGGGCCGGGCCGAACCGAACCGAGCCGCCGCTGCTCTGCACTCGGCACGGCCACACCCTGCTGCAGACCGGGCTCGTCCCTCTGTACGCGTCTGCCTGCGCATCAACACAACACGACCTTTTTTGTTTTTTCTTCTCTCTACCGCCATCCCTTCTTCTCGCGTTTTACTCGTTGTTGCAGCAGCGGCGCACACCTACACATCCACAGCCCCAGCCGAGCCGGCCTCACCTCAGGGCCCGCCGCCAGCGTCTCCTCCTCGGGCACAGGTGCGGTGCTGTGGCCGCCCATCCAACCGCATTGCTGGCCGTCCAGCCACCAGGCGTTCCCACTGCCGCGAGCCACGCCGCGCACCGACCCTGCTGCAGAACACGAAGCATAGCCAGAGACCGACCGATACACAAAGCAAGCCGTCGCCTCGCCTCTTGTCCTTCCTGCCTTCCTTCCGCCCCCGCCCTTCTCACACCACCGCCTCTCCACTTTCGCCCCCCCCTCCTTTTTTTTTTTTTTTTTTGTTTTCTTCTTTCTTTCTTTCTTTCTTTCTTTCTTTCTTTCTTTCTTTCTTTCTTTCTTTGGCCCTCTCTCCTTCCCGCCATGGCGGTTACGGCACCGCCTGCAGCGGCAGATTTTTTGCGCCCACACGCCTACTCCTACCACCATTAAACCTTGCCCTGCCCTGCCCTGCCCTGCCCTGCCCATCAACGTCGCAGTCGAACCGACGCTTGCCAACACACTGCCCACGTTCCTTTCTCTTTTCGGCCTACGCCCATTACGCGCCGCCGCCACAGCACCTTCCCTTCCCACAACACACCGACGTCATCACACGCACCCAAAACAGGGGCCACGACCGTGTTCCTCGCCCACTCCCATCCCGCACGGTACGCACATTCCCAACTACTACCGCGCACCCTCCCTTTCCAATCTGTGTGTCTCTGTGTCTGTGTCCTGTCCGCGCGTGACGCCTCTCAACATCCGCCGTCCCCCGTCCCGTTTTCGCCCCCATGCCGTCGTCGCGCCGCCTCCGCCCCTGTCCGCCCCGCACCACACCATACACCGCTGCTTGTCCCGGCCGTTGCCACCAAAGGCGCCGACCGCAAACGCGCCACGCCGCAGCCCCCGTGCGTCTCGCGCTCGCTTGCATCTCCGTGCCGACGCTGCCTCTCTTCCCGCTCGCACTCGACCTCGACAACACAGTCTTTGGCTCCGCCACTGCGTGTTCCGGTGGTACGCACGCTGCAACACGTATGTATTCATTACCAGAGCGATGGCGAGGCATGACAGCATCTCTGTCTGACCAGAGAGTTCTTTATCGCTGCTAGTCGGCGCTTGGACCGCGCCAGACGACAGTAGTGGCACGCACCGGGTCGCCAGGAACAGTTGTTATATATATATATTGTAGCGCGAGTCGGGAGAGGTAGTAGTCGGTCGACAGTAGTAGCGGGTGGACGGTTGTACTGAGCGGGCGTCGGCGGCGTGCTCTGCTCGTCTCGCGACTCTGGTCACGGTTCGGGACGATGTATAGTCTATTGTGTTATAATCAAACGGTGGTGTGACGCTGCATTGCGCAAATCTGATAACGTATGTTCATTGTACTTATTTTGTTCAACAACAAAAGCCCCACTATTACTTTTTTTCTAAAGTAACTTTTGTCTCTTAACGAAAAACATTCACTTTTTAAAGACTACTTCCTATGGCATTTCCCTCCAAGGGGTGCAATTAATTACCAGCCAGCACTCATTCATTGCACACAGCTGTGTAAGGGGTATCTACAATTGAGGAGCGGATATAAATGCAATTTTTTGTTTTTTTTTTTTTTTTTGTGTGTGTGTTGTAACCTCCCAGCAAAATTTAAAATAATGGACAATGTTATTTACGGATGCTAATGGACATTGCGCTAATTGTAACCTCGCCCACAATGAGAGGTATTGAAAATGGCAACACAAATGTGAAATTCGCAATCTGACTCAAATATAAAGTCTTCACACAACATTTAAAAAAGTCCGTTCAGTGACAAGAAACTTCAATTAAACCGAAATATCGGTCTTTGGCCCTGTGCAAAACAATCAGAATTAAAGTCTTACCTCCGAATAAATGGATGTCACATTTCTGCTCTGGTTGTTGCGCAGCGCTTGGAGGAACTGCATTGCAAATAATAATATTCTCTTTTTTTGTGATTTTAGTGACATTTTTCTTCAAAGAAGTGGAATGAAATGTGAAGTGCAACGAACTCTTTAGTTCAATAAACAATTAAATGTTTGAAAAATGCTTTTGAAATAAAAATTATTATTGGGGAACTTGTTGGAGAATAATTACAATAAATACAATTTTTCATTATCTAATGATTATATTAATTAACAGTATACCTTATTCACCATCTTGACCAGTGTTGCCGACCGCCTACATCACACAACCGCACTCGGCTGCTACTACTGACCGACCGCTCTGCATGACGACTATTGGCGTACTGCACGCGACGACTACTGACAGAGTACAGCCCTCAACTACACAGAGCTACGGACTCGCAACGACTACTGACTGACTGACTGACTGACTGACTGAGAACCGCTCGCAACACTCGCGCAGTCCAGCGCAAACTCTCTGGTCACAGATGCTACAATGTCTCGCCATCGCTACTATGTTACATACGTGTTTCAGTGTCTTTTTCATTGGGGTAACGATCTTTGGCTCTTTTTATTCTGAATACAGGGCCAAAGGTCAACGCTGCTGCCCTTATACAATTTATCAGGTTTCATTATGTCTGTTGCAATGTTACATACGGTTCACTCTTTCATTAATATTATCGTTGGGTTTGTTTTGTAGGGACGTTAACATTCTGGCACATTTTTATTATCATCGGACTCTCTGCTATTTGTGCAGGGAGGTTATACCTGGGTCCATTTCCATTTCCATTTCCATTTACATTTTAATATTGATAGACTTTTTGTTTTCTTGTTGTTTTTCCTTCTTTTTTTTTTGTTGTTTTTTTTTTGTTTTGTTTTTCCCGCTCTCACCACCACCGCCGCATCACGCCTTCCGTTTTCTTGGTTTCTTTTCTGTTCTTCAACTGCTTCAACATCACCGCGCCCCATTTCCACACCACAGCCATCAGCCTCCAAGACGGGCGGGCGCAGTGTGCCATTTCCGGCGCACAAGCACACCCGTACGGTACTCTCCTCGCCCCCACGCCACCAACAACACAGCGACCACGCGGCTTTCAGGCACGGCACGGCACCGGCGAAATGCGCCGCCCCCGCCCCTCCGCGCATCCGTCCGTCTCGCCACGTTCACTGACAGCCGCGTCTGCGGCTACACCACGACAACCACAACACAACACCGCTCCCCTCCCTGGCAACTCACATTGTTTTTCTCCTCCTCTTTTGCACAAACCACAACGCCGAGCACAGGCGCAAGCCACCCACACCGCGCCCCTCCCCGTCCCGTCTTTGGCCGCCGCTCCTCGTTTCCTCGTTTGCCCCCTCCCATCTCCCGAAATGCCATGCCAGCAGCGTTACGCATGCCCCTCCCCTGTCCACACAACACTACCGCCTAACGAACAGCCTTCCGGGCCACATGCAGGGCACGCCCACCTCCAAACACTGCCAATTCACGGACGCACGCACACACACACACACACACACACACACACGCACGCACACACACTCACTTTCTCGACACCTTTCTGTACGGAGGGTGCGTCATCTCGACCGTGACAGAGTGACGGCAACTATCGACGATCCATTTCCCCCCACTGGTAAAACATGTCCACTAACACCTACATACATCATTCAAGTACACAGACAATAGCATACACACAATGGGAGGGCACACGAACATGGACGGCACGGCACTGTCATACACTCTTCCTCAGAACCATATCAACAAACGTTACGTACATCCGGGAAAGCGAAAGCGAAAGCAAAAGCAAAGGGCAAAGCCCAATGCAGCCGTCAAAGGTAACGTTCACCACGGCAGACACTTGCAGCCGCGCCGCCGTTAAACGCATTTCAGTGCGGCTCCAATACGCCTCCGACACGGGAACGTTCCGTTGCTCTACGAATGCGTTTCTCCCCTTTTTCCCTTCCTCTCTCTTTTGCCCCCCCTCCTTGCACTCTTGCCTCATTCCTCACGTTCTGCCCAGACATTCGACCGATCAAAGTCAACCTTTCGTTACCGTTCTCAGCGCGACGGTGTACAACAGTATGACGGGTGTGCCCACGACTTCGGTTCAGTTGCGTGACGCCGGTCTATCGCGCCGATCGACAGTTACTCAGGGGGCGACGGATCGGACCACGTCACCGACACACAAAACACTTTCAAACAAACAAATACATACCGGATGGACACAGACAAACACGTGTACAGACATTCGCCAAACAAACGACCGCCGCCGCCGCCGCCGTCGTCGCGCTTACTGTACTGCACTGGACACGCGTGCATCTTGAATGACGACATCGGTGTGCGTGCGTCGTACGCAATCAGTCAGACACGGCTATCAAACATCAGAGTCGAATGGTACATCATCGTGCGTGTCGCCGTACACGTACAGTACAATACAACAACAATGCGTCTTAATGGCACGTTCATTTCAACGTCACTCACACACCTCCACGCTGCAGTTACGTCGCACCATTGTCGAACTCGGCGTACAGCAAAGGGAATAGTGGGCGGCAAAAAAAAAAAAAAAACCAAACAAAAACATTTCACATTTCACCCTCGCCATGTATGATGTGCAAAAAAAAAAAACAAACCCGCAAACGGCCGTCGTTACGGTGACACAAAAGTCGCCGATCGCACTGTCCCCCCTCGCAGACGGGTAACACACACACACACACACACACACACCAACAACACCAATGGGTCAAAAACCACGCCAACGAGGCGTGCCACCATTCCACGCCACGGCGACCAACCTCGTGGCCGTACCCCGCGCAACACGCTTTGACGCGCCCCCCCCACCCACAAAAAAAAAAGGAAACACATACATCACAGCCGTCCACACAAACAACAACAACAACAATTCCGCCCTTCCCGCAAAAGGCACGTTGGTGGCCCTGAAAAGGGCCGTTTTGCCGCTCTCGCAACGGAGGAGCCTTCTCCATCCTTCCTTCCTTCCTTCCATTCCAGAGCCACCTCCTTACTTGGAGCTCGTGTACTTGGTCACCGCCTTCGTGCCCTCGCTCACGGCGTGCTTGGCCAGCTCGCCAGGCAGCAACAGCCGCACAGCGGTCTGGATCTCGCGGGACGTGATGGTCGAGCGCTTGTTGTAGTGCGCCAGGCGAGAAGCCTCGGCCGCAATGCGCTCGAAAATGTCGTTCACGAAGCTGTTCATGATGCTCATCGCCTTCGACGAGATGCCCGTGTCAGGGTGCACCTGCTTCAGCACCTTGTAGATGTAGATGGCATAGCTCTCCTTCCTCTTGCGCTTCTTCTTCTTGTCGCCCTTCGAAATGTTCTTCTGCGCCTTGCCAGCCTTCTTGGCGGCCTTCCCGCTAGTCTTGGGCGGCATCTCGAACCAACGTACGGCAGCAGCAACACCAGTAGCAAGCGCTCCGCTCTAGTCAGCGTCTCCCCACACAGTGGCACCCGCCGCCAGCCGCCGCCGCACCTTTACCAGCTCGCCCTGTTGCGGCCGCCGACCAATGGGGCGCGCGCGCAACCGGCCGCCGCACCCGAGCCCATAAAGCACCCCCACCCCGGCTGCGCCGGCCGCTGTGATCCGTACGAGACGGACGCGTGTTGCGCAAAGTGCGCCACTCTCACAGAAAGCAAATTGTCGTCGGCCATGCCAACAAGGCCGCAGTTCGGGAAGCAGGCAGCACGCAAGTATGACGGAAGCTACTTCGAGCAGTTCTTTCCTGCCACGCCGCTACGAGACTCCGGCATTCCCCCCAGCAATGCCAACGTCTCGTACACCGCGACCACGCCTATGACGGTGTGGCGTACAGACACAACGGGAGCAGCTACAGCACGCCTTCCTGAAGAAGCAAGCGCTCGTACCAGCAGCGAGCGCTGTACTGACGAGGGGGCAGCAGGTGGCAAACACCACAGCCTCCTAGAAGATCACACGGTCCAGCCGTCTGCAGATGGACTGCAGCCCATCCCAGTCTGCGTGACAGCAGTGCAGCAGAGCACCAAGAAGAGCTCGACTGCCGCAACGCAGACTGGGGAAGAAGAAACCGCTGCCACACAGCAGCGGGCCAAGACATCTACGCGAGCTCCACCACTCCACGTCCAGTACAAAGGCGGGAAAACGTGGACTGAGCTGCGTAAGGAACTCGCCAGCCTACTGAAGGACGAGTTCACGGCGAGCTGCACCAGTGAGGGCAACACCTTCTCACTGACGTTCGCCACCTGGGACGACTACGACACGGCGAAGGTCTTCCTCGAAGGCCACCACGCGGAGAAGCCCGTCCCGAAAGCAGCAAAGTGGGGGCGAACCATCCAGGCCACCATAAGAGGCCTGCCTTGGATCGTCTCCACACACGAGATCGCCAACGAAGTCCAACAGCTGGGCTTCCTAGGCGCTGTCGAGCTCCGCCAGCGCTCAAACAGAGGAAGGCCCCCGGTCTTCCTCTTTGTCGGGCCAGCCTGGCACTCCAGGAACAACGAGATTTTCTCCCTGGAGACAATACTGAGCTTCGGTGTGAGGATAACACCGACACAACGGGATATGGAACAGAGGCCGCAGTGTTTCCAGTGCCAACAATACGGGCACATCGCGAAACACTGCGGCAATGATCCCGCGTGCGTCAAGTGCGCAGGCGCGCACGACTCGCGCGATTGCCGGCGGGGCAAAGAAGACCCGCCGCTATGCAGAAACTGTGGCGGCCAGCACGTAGCGAGCTTCAGGGGCTGCAAAGTCTTCATAGAGTGGCTCCAGGAGCAGCTGCACAAGCCGCCACAGCAACGACGGAAGAAATCCCGGCGAGGCGGGAAGGCTCGCCGAAAGAAGACGACGATAGCCGGCTCAGAGCCGGCAGTCAGCCGAGAAAGGGACCGCGTGGACGCGCAGGCGGCCGCCCCGACCCCCCACCACTCCGCCGCAGGCCGTGGAGGGGGTAGCGGGCCACACCGCCGCACCCAGCGGCCCACGCAGCAGCGAGAGCAGTCGGCCGCCGGCGACGGCCGCGGCAGGTCGCACACTGCGGCCACGCTAGCGCCCGCCGCCACCTCGACGCCGGCTGCGCAACCGCCGCCGCCAACCACAGAAGAACGGATGTCCTGCAGCCCAATATCCGAAGAGGGGCTTGCAGGAATCCTTCTGAAGAGGATAACCGCCATGGAGGAGGTCATTCTTCTCCTGGCGCGCAGCCAGCCCGCCTTCGACGCGAGCACCAGATGGACTTATACTCCGGGAGAGGGGTGGGACCAACAGAGGTCTTCCCCGCCACTGGAGCAGAACACCAGCAACCAGGAGTCCACAGGCGTGTAACGCGCCACCAGGTCGAGGACTCCCACACCCGTCCGGACACCCCCTTTCATCACATCAGCCATTTCACCATCCCCCTGCTGGCACGCCCAGCAAATTGTTTATAAAGCACTTGCTATACCGCTAGGACCATAAATCACCCGTTAGGAAGTCTCCCTGTTAGTTTGGAGTAAATGTCAAAGGACAATACACTCCACCTTCACCAGATGACCTTAGTGGCCGTCTATCATATAGCAGTGAGAGGAGCTGCGCCGGCACGCACTCCGCTGCTCGACTCGCTGCCGCTCGCACCGGTCGTTTTCGTTGCCGTTTCGTGTGCACCGTCGCTAGCCCATCGCCATGTCCGGACGCGGAAAGGGAGGCAAAGTCAAGGGCAAGTCAAAGTCCCGCTCAAGCAGGGCTGGGCTCCAGTTCCCGGTCGGCAGAATCCACCGCCTCCTGCGCAAGGGAAACTACGCAGAGCGCGTCGGCGCCGGGGCGCCCGTCTACCTCGCCGCCGTCATGGAGTACCTCGCGGCTGAGGTGCTCGAGCTGGCCGGAAACGCGGCCCGCGACAACAAGAAGACGCGCATCATCCCGCGCCACCTGCAGCTTGCCATCCGCAACGACGAGGAGCTCAACAAGCTCCTGTCGGGCGTCACCATCGCACAGGGTGGTGTCCTGCCCAACATCCAGGCCGTCCTGCTGCCAAAGAAGACCGAGAAGAAGGCCTAAAGGAGGCCAGGCAATCGCAGCGCCGCGTGCTCCCCTGCACGCAACGCGCTTTGCCGGCTCGGCCCACAACAATCGGCCCTTTTCAGGGCCACCACACAAACCTACGTCCAAAGCAAAATTTCAGTCGTCCTCGCCGCACCTTGTTTTGTTTTTTAACTTTGCACTGTCACAGCACAGCCGCCGCCGGCGCACGTCCGCCATCTTGTCGTCCACACAGCCCGTGTGGCCCAACACACACACACACATTTTGCACGGTCGCAGTCGCCTTCCAAACCGACAACGGCAGCAATAATGACCATTGTTAAAGGGAGGCGTGTCGACACACCGCCCTCCACTCCCGCGCGCAACGGCCGTCGACACGAACGAAACAGCTGATCCGGCCGCCTATGCCCACACGCCTTGCCTCGGAAACCCCAACGCCGCCGCAAACAAACACACAGAGCCAAACCACGCAAGCAAATAATCACCGCCTCTCGCACAACAACACACAGCCCGCCATCTCCGTCGCGATCGATACAAAGACACACAAACGAAGCAGCTCCACACACAGCCAGCCACATGACACGTTTCCTTTCCTTCTCCCCTCCCAGTCACATCACGTCGCTCAAACGGAAAGAAAGAAACAAAGACAGAGAGAAACAAACAAACAAACAACACAGCGCACACACGCAGCAACAACACAGACTCTTTCGCACTTTTCAACTTCCGAACAGTGTGGTGGCCCTGAAAAGGGCCGTTTTCTAGTCTCTCCCACCCACAAGCACGGCCGCGGGAAGGCCAGCGCCCGCTGCGACGCAGCCTAACCGCCGAAACCGTACAGGGTGCGCCCCTGCCTCTTCAGGGCGTACACCACGTCCATGGCCGTCACAGTCTTGCGCTTGGCGTGCTCAGTGTACGTCACCGCGTCGCGGATCACGTTCTCCAGGAACACCTTCAGCACCCCGCGGGTCTCCTCGTAGATCAGACCAGAGATGCGCTTCACGCCGCCCCTGCGAGCCAGGCGGCGGATGGCGGGCTTCGTGATGCCCTGGATGTTGTCGCGCAACACCTTGCGGTGCCGCTTGGCGCCACCCTTGCCGAGCCCCTTTCCTCCCTTGCCGCGGCCTGTCATCCTTCCTTCCTCGGGCAAAGCAAAACGTGCACAAACAGCAGCTGCAGCGGCTGGCGAGTCGGCTACGGTCTGCGCCCAGCGCGCCCGCCGCCCCCCTATATAGACTCTGGCCCGCCCTCCCCCCACCACGCGCAACCGAGGGCATATAAGCGCAGCACGGAGGCGCGCGGGCCCGTTGTCAAGGCAGCACCGGACGCCGCGCCGCACCTAACCTCCACGCACGCCGCTCCGCTACCGCTACCGCTACCGCTATGGCCCGCACAAAGCAAACGGCCCGCAAGTCCACCGGCGGAAAGGCGCCGCGCAAACAGCTCGCCACCAAGGCGGCGAGGAAGAGCGCGCCCGCCACCGGAGGCGTCAAGAAGCCCCACCGCTACAGGCCGGGCACCGTCGCCCTGCGAGAAATCAGGCGCTACCAGAAGAGCACAGAGCTGCTCATCCGCAAGCTGCCATTCCAGCGCCTAGTGCGCGAGATCGCCCAGGACTTCAAGACCGACCTGCGCTTCCAGAGCTCCGCAGTCATGGCCCTGCAGGAGGCCAGCGAGGCCTACCTCGTCGGCCTCTTCGAAGACACCAACCTGTGCGCAATCCACGCCAAGCGCGTCACCATCATGCCCAAGGACATCCAGCTCGCGCGCCGCATCCGCGGCGAGCGCGCCTAAACCGCGCCGCGGCACCGCACCGCACAAACAAAAACGGCCCTTTTCAGGGCCACTAACATCTCTCCGTCGCGAGCAAACTTTGTCGGTCGCCTGCCTCTCGCCCCGCAACCCAAAAACAAACACCGCCACTTCCCGTCCGTCCGCCACACCCGCTCACTCTGCCTGCCTGCTAGCAGCGCGCAACAATCACACATCATCCCTCCCCGGCGCTCCAAGCGCACAATACCCAACGGCCGACGTCACACCGCACGGGTGGCTGGCCGGCCGCCGCTTTCGTTTCGAAAACAAAAAAAACCCGCACTCCACTCCGACGGCCAACGGCCAGGCAGGCGCGCTCGCTCGCTCTACACGCCACCGACTCCTTCCACATCTCTCAACGTGCCCCCCGTTGCAAAACATAACACACACAAAGGAACAAAACAAAGACCAGACACGACTCGACAAGACAGACATCCGAGAAGAACGAACGCAGGCAAGCCAACCAACGTATTCAAACAAAACAACGTGACAGAAAACCAACCGTCGGCCGCCGCCACAAACACGGCGACAATCAACCACGACAACAACAACACCGCTTACCGCTACCGCCGCCCACACCCGCCACCGACCCCCGCAATCCAACCACCACGGCACGCAAACAGCATCCCCACGGGCATACAGACAGACACCCACACCAAACGCAACACGACAATCAAAACCTTCCCCGACGTGCTTTGATGGCCCTGAGAAGGGCCGTTTTGGGCCGCGCGTCTCTTGCGCGCCACTAGACGACGACGGGGGGTGGGGACGACGGAGTCAAGCGCCAAACCCTTCCTTTCCCATCTCTTTCTCCTCTACTCTACTTCTTCTTCTTGGGCGAAGCCTTCGCCTTAGACGGCGTCGTCGCCTTCTTCGGGCGCGGCGCCTTCGGCTTCTTCGTCGGAACCTTGGCGGCCTTCTTCGCCTTCGACGGCGACTTGGCCTTGGCCGGCTTGGCCGCAGCCGCCTTCTTCGCACCCGCGGGAGCGGCCGACGCCGCAGACGCCTTCTTGGCGGCGCCCGCCTTCCGACCGGTCGCCGCCTTCACGCCACCAGCCTTCTTTGCGCCGGCCGCACGGGCGCCCTTCTTCTCCTTGCTGGCCGGAGCGGCGCGCTTCTTCTTGGCACCGCCAGCACGAGCCTTGCCGCCCTCGGCCGCCCCCCCGCCGCCGGCGCCGGCAAGCTTGAACGAGCCGGACGCGCCCTTCCCCTTCGTCTGCACCAGCTCGCCCGCCACGACGGCCGACTTGAGGTACTTCTTGATAAACGGCGCCAGCTTCTCCGCGTCCAGCTTGTAGTGCGCGGCTATGTACTTCTTGATCGCCTGCAGCGACGACCCGCCGCGCTCCTTCAGACTCTTGATGGCGGCCGTCACCATCTCAGAGGTGCGCGGGTGCGCAGGCTTGGCGCGCGGCTTCTTCGCAGACGACGCAGACTTGGCCTTCTTCGTAGTGCCGGTGGCGGCGGGTGCCGCAGCAGTCTCGTTCGTAGCCGCCTGATCTGCCATTTCGACGACGCGCGTAACACACAGCGAGAGCGAGCGGGACGGCAGGCACGCAAGCACAGCACAGCAGCAGAGCAGAGAATCACAAGGCCCAGCCAGTGTCGCGGGCGGGCGCGGACGGCCGAGAGAGCGGCCGCCACTCTGCGCGCCGCCGCGCCGCGCCTCCCGCGCTTGCTACCGCCCAACGTCCGACAGCCTGTGCGGAGCAGCCCCAAACCTGCGCCACAACCGCCCGCGCCTTTCAAACCACCGAGGATGGGGCTACACACAGCCACACCACAGTCGCCAACCAGTCGCCACGGCAGCGCCGCAAACCACGGCCAAACTGCAGCTACCGCGCGCTACAGCCTGGGTCGGCCCGCCGAGAATCGCCGCCCCCGCCCAAATGCCGCCCCCACAGCCCCAGCCGACGACCCGCCACAATGGCCAAACCTTCGGCAAAACTCCCACACCGTCGCCGCGGCAGCCCGGCCAGCGCGGCCGGCGCCACAGCCACACAAGCCGAGGCGTGCGGCGATGACGGCCGTGCAAACGCGCCTCCGCCGCCCCATCGCCTTCCGTCGCCCTCCCGCCGTTTCCCGATCGGCCCGCAGCCGTCGGGCCACATCGCGCGCCGTCCTCCTCCTCTCGCCCGCCAACATTCACAGCCGTTTCTCAACAATTGCCCGCCGCAAACGGACGCCGCCTGCGCAACAGGCGCCGCCGCCCCTCGCCGCTTCCGACCCAACCCCTCGACCGAGGCAAACCGCAATCCGAATCTACAGACCAACCCAATCTGCCGTCAAGCACACACGCCAGCCGACCTTACACGTTACGCGTTACACATTACGTTTACACGTCTAGGTTAGGTTAGGTTAGGTGGGCGTGGGTTAGGTTAAGGGGACTTGGGTTAGGTTAAGCGTCAAACTTAGGTTAAGCATTCAAACACGTCAGGCGTCAGAGGCTAGGTTAGGTTAGGTTACACGTTAGGTTAAGGGGTCAGTGCTAGGTTAAGAAGCGTCAAACGTAGGTTAAAAAAGCGTTCAAACGTGAGGCGTGAGCCGGACAGCTTACCGTACGTAGACGTTAGGGGCTCACAGGCTGAGCTCACCTCGCCACACCACAGGTTAGGTTCGGTTCGGTTCGCTCGGCTCAGCGTAAAGCGCCGAGGTCAGGGTTACGTTCGTTCACCTTCGGGCGCCACACTTTCGGTTGAAAGGTCGCGACGGGACGACGTCGGCAGGCACGCCGCAAACGAACAAAAAACGTACAGACGACGTCGAAAACCGCCGACAGACGGGGGAGCAGCACGACCACGACCAGATACCGAGCGCGAACGAGACACACGCGAACCACCCCCACCGGCCAAACGGCACCACACAACAACCCAGAGCACCACGTGTCGACACCAGAAGCAACCCGCCGCTCACGCGACATGGCTGGCACCGAAGGGCAACCGCCCGCAACTGCGCTTTCCGCGCCGGCCCGGATGCACGTCGTGCTACAACAACACCACTACCGTACACAGCCGCTGTTCACAACACCACTATCAATGGCGCGCCCGCGGCTCGCCGCCGTCGCAGTCGCAGCCGCAGCCCCAACGCCAGCACTTTTGCACCACCATTCACACGCACCGCAACACAGCTCGCCGACACAGCCGAACAAAACAAACACCACACAACAACAGCAACAACGCCGCCGCCTCTACTTGTGCCGGCGACCCACCCCGCCGATGGCGCACCTTTCGCCAGCCGGCAATCGACACACACGCACCCACCCCCCGGGGCCCAGTGCAAAAAAAAAACCACACAAAAACAAAACAAAAACAAAACAACACAAACGACACGGGAAGCGCACACCGCCACTTCGCGCGCACGCCACCAACCAGTCGTCGTCTCAAAATAACAAACACAAACAAAATAAACTAACAACTAGGGCAACACAAAACAAAAACGCCTCGCACGAACCGCCCACAAAAAGGACAAGCACACGCACAGCCTCTGCTGACGACCACGACGCAGCGGCACGCTGCTCCTGTCCCGCGCCCCGCGCCCCACTCGATTCACAACTCACGCGACACCGTCAACGACGGGCTCGCTTCCCGCAACCTACCACCTTTCCGCCACGACGCACAGCCCCAGCCCCAGCCCCACCCGACGACTGCACTTTCACCACCGCCTCCCCCTTCCCCCCCAAAACACACACACACACACACACACACACACACACACACACAGCCAGCCAAAAACGCACTCGCGACCCACACATGCACGTGCATCGGCACACGCCAACCAGTCAACGTCGACAACCACACGCAAGGCTCGAAACGAAAACGAAACCGGCGTCCTTCCACGTTGCCATCAAGCTACGCGACACAAGACACAAGGAACCAACACAACAGCCGGCCCCACTAATTCCCACTCTCACGCCGCAAAAAGCACACCGAAACCGCCAAACACGCACGCACATTCCCCTTCGCACTGACACCACCGACCGGCTCGCTACCACACACCTCTCGGCAGCCGTTTCACGCCAATTCGCCACACCGCCCACACAGTCGACAAGCGCCCGCCCTGTACGGCACACGCAACGACGCAGCGCAGCAAAGGGCGCCCGCAACACATACCTCTCCGCCGCCCGACGCGCCAACCGCCACACCACACCGCCGGCCACTCGCAAATTGTGCACTGCCACCAGCCACACGTCCAACACGCCGCGCCGCCTCCGGCCACCCGCCAGGGGGCGCTCACGTCCGCGACAACAGCGCGGCCCGCCGGGCCGGGCCGAACCGAACCGAGCCGCCGCTGCTCTGCACTCGGCACGGCCACACCCTGCTGCAGACCGGGCTCGTCCCTCTGTACGCGTCTGCCTGCGCATCAACACAACACGACCTTTTTTGTTTTTTCTTCTCTCTACCGCCATCCCTTCTTCTCGCGTTTTACTCGTTGTTGCAGCAGCGGCGCACACCTACACATCCACAGCCCCAGCCGAGCCGGCCTCACCTCAGGGCCCGCCGCCAGCGTCTCCTCCTCGGGCACAGGTGCGGTGCTGTGGCCGCCCATCCAACCGCATTGCTGGCCGTCCAGCCACCAGGCGTTCCCACTGCCGCGAGCCACGCCGCGCACCGACCCTGCTGCAGAACACGAAGCATAGCCAGAGACCGACCGATACACAAAGCAAGCCGTCGCCTCGCCTCTTGTCCTTCCTGCCTTCCTTCCGCCCCCGCCCTTCTCACACCACCGCCTCTCCACTTTCGCCCCCCCCTCCTTTTTTTTTTTTTTTTTTGTTTTCTTCTTTCTTTCTTTCTTTCTTTCTTTCTTTCTTTCTTTCTTTCTTTCTTTCTTTGGCCCTCTCTCCTTCCCGCCATGGCGGTTACGGCACCGCCTGCAGCGGCAGATTTTTTGCGCCCACACGCCTACTCCTACCACCATTAAACCTTGCCCTGCCCTGCCCTGCCCTGCCCTGCCCATCAACGTCGCAGTCGAACCGACGCTTGCCAACACACTGCCCACGTTCCTTTCTCTTTTCGGCCTACGCCCATTACGCGCCGCCGCCACAGCACCTTCCCTTCCCACAACACACCGACGTCATCACACGCACCCAAAACAGGGGCCACGACCGTGTTCCTCGCCCACTCCCATCCCGCACGGTACGCACATTCCCAACTACTACCGCGCACCCTCCCTTTCCAATCTGTGTGTCTCTGTGTCTGTGTCCTGTCCGCGCGTGACGCCTCTCAACATCCGCCGTCCCCCGTCCCGTTTTCGCCCCCATGCCGTCGTCGCGCCGCCTCCGCCCCTGTCCGCCCCGCACCACACCATACACCGCTGCTTGTCCCGGCCGTTGCCACCAAAGGCGCCGACCGCAAACGCGCCACGCCGCAGCCCCCGTGCGTCTCGCGCTCGCTTGCATCTCCGTGCCGACGCTGCCTCTCTTCCCGCTCGCACTCGACCTCGACAACACAGTCTTTGGCTCCGCCACTGCGTGTTCCGGTGGTACGCACGCTGCAACACGTATGTATTCATTACCAGAGCGATGGCGAGGCATGACAGCATCTCTGTCTGACCAGAGAGTTCTTTATCGCTGCTAGTCGGCGCTTGGACCGCGCCAGACGACAGTAGTGGCACGCACCGGGTCGCCAGGAACAGTTGTTATATATATATATTGTAGCGCGAGTCGGGAGAGGTAGTAGTCGGTCGACAGTAGTAGCGGGTGGACGGTTGTACTGAGCGGGCGTCGGCGGCGTGCTCTGCTCGTCTCGCGACTCTGGTCACGGTTCGGGACGATGTATAGTCTATTGTGTTATAATCAAACGGTGGTGTGACGCTGCATTGCGCAAATCTGATAACGTATGTTCATTGTACTTATTTTGTTCAACAACAAAAGCCCCACTATTACTTTTTTTCTAAAGTAACTTTTGTCTCTTAACGAAAAACATTCACTTTTTAAAGACTACTTCCTATGGCATTTCCCTCCAAGGGGTGCAATTAATTACCAGCCAGCACTCATTCATTGCACACAGCTGTGTAAGGGGTATCTACAATTGAGGAGCGGATATAAATGCAATTTTTTGTTTTTTTTTTTTTTTTTGTGTGTGTGTTGTAACCTCCCAGCAAAATTTAAAATAATGGACAATGTTATTTACGGATGCTAATGGACATTGCGCTAATTGTAACCTCGCCCACAATGAGAGGTATTGAAAATGGCAACACAAATGTGAAATTCGCAATCTGACTCAAATATAAAGTCTTCACACAACATTTAAAAAAGTCCGTTCAGTGACAAGAAACTTCAATTAAACCGAAATATCGGTCTTTGGCCCTGTGCAAAACAATCAGAATTAAAGTCTTACCTCCGAATAAATGGATGTCACATTTCTGCTCTGGTTGTTGCGCAGCGCTTGGAGGAACTGCATTGCAAATAATAATATTCTCTTTTTTTGTGATTTTAGTGACATTTTTCTTCAAAGAAGTGGAATGAAATGTGAAGTGCAACGAACTCTTTAGTTCAATAAACAATTAAATGTTTGAAAAATGCTTTTGAAATAAAAATTATTATTGGGGAACTTGTTGGAGAATAATTACAATAAATACAATTTTTCATTATCTAATGATTATATTAATTAACAGTATACCTTATTCACCATCTTGACCAGTGTTGCCGACCGCCTACATCACACAACCGCACTCGGCTGCTACTACTGACCGACCGCTCTGCATGACGACTATTGGCGTACTGCACGCGACGACTACTGACAGAGTACAGCCCTCAACTACACAGAGCTACGGACTCGCAACGACTACTGACTGACTGACTGACTGACTGACTGAGAACCGCTCGCAACACTCGCGCAGTCCAGCGCAAACTCTCTGGTCACAGATGCTACAATGTCTCGCCATCGCTACTATGTTACATACGTGTTTCAGTGTCTTTTTCATTGGGGTAACGATCTTTGGCTCTTTTTATTCTGAATACAGGGCCAAAGGTCAACGCTGCTGCCCTTATACAATTTATCAGGTTTCATTATGTCTGTTGCAATGTTACATACGGTTCACTCTTTCATTAATATTATCGTTGGGTTTGTTTTGTAGGGACGTTAACATTCTGGCACATTTTTATTATCATCGGACTCTCTGCTATTTGTGCAGGGAGGTTATACCTGGGTCCATTTCCATTTCCATTTACATTTTAATATTGATAGACTTTTTGTTTTCTTGTTGTTTTTCCTTCTTTTTTTTTTGTTGTTTTTTTTTTGTTTTGTTTTTCCCGCTCTCACCACCACCGCCGCATCACGCCTTCCGTTTTCTTGGTTTCTTTTCTGTTCTTCAACTGCTTCAACATCACCGCGCCCCATTTCCACACCACAGCCATCAGCCTCCAAGACGGGCGGGCGCAGTGTGCCATTTCCGGCGCACAAGCACACCCGTACGGTACTCTCCTCGCCCCCACGCCACCAACAACACAGCGACCACGCGGCTTTCAGGCACGGCACGGCACCGGCGAAATGCGCCGCCCCCGCCCCTCCGCGCATCCGTCCGTCTCGCCACGTTCACTGACAGCCGCGTCTGCGGCTACACCACGACAACCACAACACAACACCGCTCCCCTCCCTGGCAACTCACATTGTTTTTCTCCTCCTCTTTTGCACAAACCACAACGCCGAGCACAGGCGCAAGCCACCCACACCGCGCCCCTCCCCGTCCCGTCTTTGGCCGCCGCTCCTCGTTTCCTCGTTTGCCCCCTCCCATCTCCCGAAATGCCATGCCAGCAGCGTTACGCATGCCCCTCCCCTGTCCACACAACACTACCGCCTAACGAACAGCCTTCCGGGCCACATGCAGGGCACGCCCACCTCCAAACACTGCCAATTCACGGACGCACGCACACACACACACACACACACACACACACGCACGCACACACACTCACTTTCTCGACACCTTTCTGTACGGAGGGTGCGTCATCTCGACCGTGACAGAGTGACGGCAACTATCGACGATCCATTTCCCCCCACTGGTAAAACATGTCCACTAACACCTACATACATCATTCAAGTACACAGACAATAGCATACACACAATGGGAGGGCACACGAACATGGACGGCACGGCACTGTCATACACTCTTCCTCAGAACCATATCAACAAACGTTACGTACATCCGGGAAAGCGAAAGCGAAAGCAAAAGCAAAGGGCAAAGCCCAATGCAGCCGTCAAAGGTAACGTTCACCACGGCAGACACTTGCAGCCGCGCCGCCGTTAAACGCATTTCAGTGCGGCTCCAATACGCCTCCGACACGGGAACGTTCCGTTGCTCTACGAATGCGTTTCTCCCCTTTTTCCCTTCCTCTCTCTTTTGCCCCCCCTCCTTGCACTCTTGCCTCATTCCTCACGTTCTGCCCAGACATTCGACCGATCAAAGTCAACCTTTCGTTACCGTTCTCAGCGCGACGGTGTACAACAGTATGACGGGTGTGCCCACGACTTCGGTTCAGTTGCGTGACGCCGGTCTATCGCGCCGATCGACAGTTACTCAGGGGGCGACGGATCGGACCACGTCACCGACACACAAAACACTTTCAAACAAACAAATACATACCGGATGGACACAGACAAACACGTGTACAGACATTCGCCAAACAAACGACCGCCGCCGCCGCCGCCGTCGTCGCGCTTACTGTACTGCACTGGACACGCGTGCATCTTGAATGACGACATCGGTGTGCGTGCGTCGTACGCAATCAGTCAGACACGGCTATCAAACATCAGAGTCGAATGGTACATCATCGTGCGTGTCGCCGTACACGTACAGTACAATACAACAACAATGCGTCTTAATGGCACGTTCATTTCAACGTCACTCACACACCTCCACGCTGCAGTTACGTCGCACCATTGTCGAACTCGGCGTACAGCAAAGGGAATAGTGGGCGGCAAAAAAAAAAAAAAACCAAACAAAAACATTTCACATTTCACCCTCGCCATGTATGATGTGCAAAAAAAAAAAACAAACCCGCAAACGGCCGTCGTTACGGTGACACAAAAGTCGCCGATCGCACTGTCCCCCCTCGCAGACGGGTAACACACACACACACACACACACACACACCAACAACACCAATGGGTCAAAAACCACGCCAACGAGGCGTGCCACCATTCCACGCCACGGCGACCAACCTCGTGGCCGTACCCCGCGCAACACGCTTTGACGCGCCCCCCCCACCCACAAAAAAAAAAGGAAACACATACATCACAGCCGTCCACACAAACAACAACAACAACAATTCCGCCCTTCCCGCAAAAGGCACGTTGGTGGCCCTGAAAAGGGCCGTTTTGCCGCTCTCGCAACGGAGGAGCCTTCTCCATCCTTCCTTCCTTCCTTCCATTCCAGAGCCACCTCCTTACTTGGAGCTCGTGTACTTGGTCACCGCCTTCGTGCCCTCGCTCACGGCGTGCTTGGCCAGCTCGCCAGGCAGCAACAGCCGCACAGCGGTCTGGATCTCGCGGGACGTGATGGTCGAGCGCTTGTTGTAGTGCGCCAGGCGAGAAGCCTCGGCCGCAATGCGCTCGAAAATGTCGTTCACGAAGCTGTTCATGATGCTCATCGCCTTCGACGAGATGCCCGTGTCAGGGTGCACCTGCTTCAGCACCTTGTAGATGTAGATGGCATAGCTCTCCTTCCTCTTGCGCTTCTTCTTCTTGTCGCCCTTCGAAATGTTCTTCTGCGCCTTGCCAGCCTTCTTGGCGGCCTTCCCGCTAGTCTTGGGCGGCATCTCGAACCAACGTACGGCAGCAGCAACACCAGTAGCAAGCGCTCCGCTCTAGTCAGCGTCTCCCCACACAGTGGCACCCGCCGCCAGCCGCCGCCGCACCTTTACCAGCTCGCCCTGTTGCGGCCGCCGACCAATGGGGCGCGCGCGCAACCGGCCGCCGCACCCGAGCCCATAAAGCACCCCCACCGGGAGTAAGAGCGACAGTTCCCAATTACGTTACCTACCGTAAAGACAGGCCAACCCAAGGCGGAGGAGTGGCCATATATGTAAAAAGAGGGATCCCCCACCACCAGGTATTCTTACCAGCTACCAACAAAATCGAAGCAGTGGCGGTGGAAGTAACCACAGCCACTGGACCCCTAACAATTGTTGCAGTCTACCGACCCCCACATGACCAGATAGATGAGGGAGACATAGCTGCTCTAGGGCAAATTGAAGGCAAACTCGTAATAGGGGGAGACTTCAATGCCAAACACCCTGACTGGAATTCTAGAGTAACCTCCAGAGCAGGCGCCAAACTGCAACAACTAGCGCGCACCCACCACTTCGAAACATGGGGTCCAGTCGAGCCCACACATTTTCCGAAAAACGGAAGCAGGCCCGATGTGTTAGACATAGCTCTCACCAGGAGGATCGCAGGATTTGTGACCGCAAGGACAATCAACAGAATGTCCTCCGACCACAACCCAGTGATTCTAGAAGTCGATGTGGGAGAATGGGTAGCACTCCCACGGTACCAGACGTCGTACAAACGTACAGACTGGGAGCGATACCAAGAAACTGTCGCCTCTGATATCGCTCGCGCTCCGCCACCTACTGCCGAAACAGTAGAACAAGCGCTACAAGACCTAACAGGCACCATCTTGCAGGCAGCGGAAGAAGCCACCCCTCCACAAAGGGATGGCCCACCGCCACAAATACAGCTCCCGGAACACTTGTTAGCTCAAATTCGACACAAGAACAGGGTGGCAAAAGAGTGGAAGATCACCAGAAATCAGGCCACCAGGAGGCTGCTCAATCGTCTACAGAGAGAACTGAAAGTAGCGCTCAATGAGCACAGAAACCAGCAATGGCAAAACCGCCTCACAGCTCTCAAAGTAGACGATCATACACTTTGGCAAGCAACCAAACAATTCACGAAAAGACGCGCTAGGATGCCGCCACTGCACGGCGAGCGGGGACTGGTCTACAGCAATGCTGAGAAGGCCAACGCCCTCGCCGACTCCTTCGAGAAGCAGTTTCAAACGGCAGAACCCGAGGATGAAGAGCATGAAGAGGTAGTCAGTCGTCAACTGGCCGTCTTCCTCAATGCTGAGGAGGACCCAGAGGACGAACCCATACTTTTTGCCCCCGAGGACGTGGCAAGAGTAATCAGGTCCCTCCCTACAAAAAAGGCGCCAGGGCACGACAGTGTCACAAACCAGTTAGTCAAAAAACTCCCACCCACAGCGATCACACACCTCGCGAACGTCCTCAACGAGATTACTCGTTCCCGCGAGTTCCCAGCTTGCTGGAAACATGCGGAAGTGGTCGCGATACACAAACCAGGAAAAGACCCTCTATTCCCGCAGCACTACAGGCCGATTAGCCTCTTGCCAACACTCAGCAAGATCTATGAGCGCCTCCTGCTAAAACCCATACAAGAACATATTACCAGAGAGCAAATTCTGCCGGATTTCCAATTTGGATTCCGGCAGAACCACTCTGCCCCACAACAGGTCATGAGAATGGTTGAAGCAGCCACAGAGGGCTTCAACCACAGAGGCTACTGCGGGATAGTGCTACTAGACGTAGCCAAAGCCTTTGATTCAGTATGGCATAGAGGGCTACTCTACAAGTTGTACTCACAAGGGTTTCCAGGGAGCATTGTTCAGCTAATCAAGAGCTACCTCGCGAATAGGACTTTCTCCGTCAAAGTAGAAACTGCCACCTCCACCAGAAGGCGTATTCGTGCTGGGGTGCCACAGGGATCGGTCCTGGGGCCCGTATTGTACAGCTTGTACACTGCGGACACACCGACGGCCCCCCTGGTGCACACCGCGCAGTACGCAGACGACACAGCCTTCTACACGAGAAATGCGAACAAGGACCTGGTCATTCGTAGGCTACAAAGGGTTTTAGATGACACAGAAACCTGGGCCCGTCGCTGGCGCATCACCATCAACTCGGAGAAGACGCAGGCAATGCTGATTACCCGCAGGCTCGGAAGGCGCGAACCTCCTCAACGTCCCCCCCTCCACCTCCACCTAAATGGAACCCAACTCCCCTGGCGCAGAACCGCCAAGTACCTTGGCGTAACCTTGGACTCTCGTCTTACGTGGAAACCCCACATAGACGAGGTCCACAGGAAGGCCTGCGCCAGAATGTCCATCCTATATCCTATCCTGAACACAACCAGCTCCCTTCCCTACCCAGTAGCAGTAAATGTCTACCAGGCCCTGATCCGGCCAGTAATGGAGTATGCGTGCCCTGTCTGGGGATACGCGGCAAAGCAGCACCTGGACAAACTCCAGAGGCTGCAGAACCGCGCCCTCAGAAGGGCACTACACTTACCTCTTGGGTTCCCTACAGAAGACCTGCACGCCGCAGCCGAAATCCCACTCCTGAGAGAGCGTTTCCAGGATCTGGCAAGGGCCTTCTACGAGGGTTCTTCCAGATCCGGAAACGCACTCATCCACTCCCTAGGTCGGTATGACATGTCCCGCGATAAACACAAGCGCCCTATGACGATCTTCGACGACTAAGTCGAAGAGAAAATCCCAACACCCAATCCATCATCCTGTTCCATCCCATATAACACCAAACTCTCGCCTACCTCAGGCAAGTACCAGACACACTCACAACAATCATCACAAATCACAGACACCAAAAACTACAGAAAAATCACACACACACGTTCACAGGGGAGTAAAAGCCGAAAGGCTACAGACTCCCCCTCACACTTCCCCAAAGAGGGGAAAGCAAAAGATGAGTGCAGGCAGGAGGCTGCGCCGGCACGCACTCCGCTGCTCGACTCGCTGCCGCTCGCACCGGTCGTTTTCGTTGCCGTTTCGTGTGCACCGTCGCTAGCCCATCGCCATGTCCGGACGCGGAAAGGGAGGCAAAGTCAAGGGCAAGTCAAAGTCCCGCTCAAGCAGGGCTGGGCTCCAGTTCCCGGTCGGCAGAATCCACCGCCTCCTGCGCAAGGGAAACTACGCAGAGCGCGTCGGCGCCGGGGCGCCCGTCTACCTCGCCGCCGTCATGGAGTACCTCGCGGCTGAGGTGCTCGAGCTGGCCGGAAACGCGGCCCGCGACAACAAGAAGACGCGCATCATCCCGCGCCACCTGCAGCTTGCCATCCGCAACGACGAGGAGCTCAACAAGCTCCTGTCGGGCGTCACCATCGCACAGGGTGGTGTCCTGCCCAACATCCAGGCCGTCCTGCTGCCAAAGAAGACCGAGAAGAAGGCCTAAAGGAGGCCAGGCAATCGCAGCGCCGCGTGCTCCCCTGCACGCAACGCGCTTTGCCGGCTCGGCCCACAACAATCGGCCCTTTTCAGGGCCACCACACAAACCTACGTCCAAAGCAAAATTTCAGTCGTCCTCGCCGCACCTTGTTTTGTTTTTTAACTTTGCACTGTCACAGCACAGCCGCCGCCGGCGCACGTCCGCCATCTTGTCGTCCACACAGCCCGTGTGGCCCAACACACACACACACATTTTGCACGGTCGCAGTCGCCTTCCAAACCGACAACGGCAGCAATAATGACCATTGTTAAAGGGAGGCGTGTCGACACACCGCCCTCCACTCCCGCGCGCAACGGCCGTCGACACGAACGAAACAGCTGATCCGGCCGCCTATGCCCACACGCCTTGCCTCGGAAACCCCAACGCCGCCGCAAACAAACACACAGAGCCAAACCACGCAAGCAAATAATCACCGCCTCTCGCACAACAACACACAGCCCGCCATCTCCGTCGCGATCGATACAAAGACACACAAACGAAGCAGCTCCACACACAGCCAGCCACATGACACGTTTCCTTTCCTTCTCCCCTCCCAGTCACATCACGTCGCTCAAACGGAAAGAAAGAAACAAAGACAGAGAGAAACAAACAAACAAACAACACAGCGCACACACGCAGCAACAACACAGACTCTTTCGCACTTTTCAACTTCCGAACAGTGTGGTGGCCCTGAAAAGGGCCGTTTTCTAGTCTCTCCCACCCACAAGCACGGCCGCGGGAAGGCCAGCGCCCGCTGCGACGCAGCCTAACCGCCGAAACCGTACAGGGTGCGCCCCTGCCTCTTCAGGGCGTACACCACGTCCATGGCCGTCACAGTCTTGCGCTTGGCGTGCTCAGTGTACGTCACCGCGTCGCGGATCACGTTCTCCAGGAACACCTTCAGCACCCCGCGGGTCTCCTCGTAGATCAGACCAGAGATGCGCTTCACGCCGCCCCTGCGAGCCAGGCGGCGGATGGCGGGCTTCGTGATGCCCTGGATGTTGTCGCGCAACACCTTGCGGTGCCGCTTGGCGCCACCCTTGCCGAGCCCCTTTCCTCCCTTGCCGCGGCCTGTCATCCTTCCTTCCTCGGGCAAAGCAAAACGTGCACAAACAGCAGCTGCAGCGGCTGGCGAGTCGGCTACGGTCTGCGCCCAGCGCGCCCGCCGCCCCCCTATATAGACTCTGGCCCGCCCTCCCCCCACCACGCGCAACCGAGGGCATATAAGCGCAGCACGGAGGCGCGCGGGCCCGTTGTCAAGGCAGCACCGGACGCCGCGCCGCACCTAACCTCCACGCACGCCGCTCCGCTACCGCTACCGCTACCGCTATGGCCCGCACAAAGCAAACGGCCCGCAAGTCCACCGGCGGAAAGGCGCCGCGCAAACAGCTCGCCACCAAGGCGGCGAGGAAGAGCGCGCCCGCCACCGGAGGCGTCAAGAAGCCCCACCGCTACAGGCCGGGCACCGTCGCCCTGCGAGAAATCAGGCGCTACCAGAAGAGCACAGAGCTGCTCATCCGCAAGCTGCCATTCCAGCGCCTAGTGCGCGAGATCGCCCAGGACTTCAAGACCGACCTGCGCTTCCAGAGCTCCGCAGTCATGGCCCTGCAGGAGGCCAGCGAGGCCTACCTCGTCGGCCTCTTCGAAGACACCAACCTGTGCGCAA